>NC_046372.1:4543781-4599263 GCF_011125445.2 Fundulus heteroclitus
TTCTACCTAGTCTCCAACATTTTTTCTCAAATGCTTCCATTCCCTTGTAAGCAGAGAACATACATCTGCCTGTCAGTCTGTCCCTCCATTTGTCTGCTTCTTCTCTTTGGTTTGCTCCTTTGCAGACTTTGTAAGTACGGATCTTCCTTTCATCCGTCTCTCCATCTATGCCTTGCCTTTGCTTTTGAAAATCCTTTCATCCTCTTTATTTTTCCTTCCTCTGCAGTCATCCTTCCTATCACCCCACGAGATGATCTGAGCTGATCTGAGCAGTTCTAACTTTCTCTCCCTCCAACCCCCATTTTCATCTCTTTGGTCACCTTGCATCCTGCTGACTCTCACCTCAACTTCTAACCTGCGCACCATGCCTTCATCCGGCCCTTTGCTGCAGCCAGCTTCCATTCCATCCTCTCTTCTTATGTCACTTTCCTTTACCACTAGCTCCTTTCCTAGTCTCCCTCCGAGAGCTTTAAGTTTATTCCTTTCGTATTTTGTGTTTTTTCTTCCACCCTTCCTTTCTTGTTCAGTCCCTCCTGTTATTCACCTATCGCTGCGTCTTTGCCTCCTTCCGTCTGTGCAACAGATCTTTCCCTGCAGGTCGTCATACACCTGAGAGAACACCACCATCTGCTCAGCGCATCTCTTCCTCTGCCTTACATCTTTCAGAATCAAATGTTTTATTCCCCAATCTTTTCCTTACCTTCCCCTCTGTGTTTCCTGCGAATAAATTGTTATGCAGCACTATCCCCTCAGGCCAAGCAACACCTCGACCAAGCTTATTTCTGAACAACTAAAACAAAAGATCTGATTTTTTTCCCCTATTCACGTTCTTCAATTATTACATTGTCACAAAATGCACCTTGAATATAAATACGCTTCATATTTCTGATAAAACTGTGAAACCACACACAGATTTTTAAAATCCAGAAACTGGTTTACACACAGAACTAAAGAAAACAATTTAACTTGATTTCAGGGCTTTTTCGACAACATAGGATGTAAATGTAACTGCACTATCCTCATGCTGATAGTATTTCCATGTTCTGCATGATAGCCTGCACCGACCAAGTGGCGCCCATTTTCTGTTGGATCGTCTCTAAAACTGTGTGAGGTTCATCCTGCTTCGATGGTTCCAACATCACCCCAGTTTCATGATCACTGAATTAAATGATTACAGATCGGTTGGCCTAACGTCTGCAGTCATGAAATCCTTTGAGCAACTTAAAGTACCACTGTTGGATTGCCCTGCAATTTGCTTACTGGGCCAACAGGTTGCTATCAACTACACTTCATCCTACACTACCTTGACCACCCAGGGATGTACGCAGGATCCTGTTTGTGGACATCAATTCAAACATCCTCCACCAGAAGCTCACCCAGCTCACAGTGCCAGCCTCCACTTGTCAGTGAGTTACCAGCTTCTTGACAGAAGCAGCATCAGGTGAAACTGGGGAGCATCTTCTCCCGCTCATCAACCATTATCACCGGGATGTCCCTACTCCTCTCTGTACATTCTACGTGTGCAGTTAGAACCACTTGGAGTTTAACCCACTCAAGACTGTGGAAATGACGAAGGACAGAAGAAAGGGTGCATGGATGCAGCTAATCAGGAGGATTTGGAACATCACTGGAAGGGAAACCAAAGGAAGGATAAAAATCATCACAGAGAGAACTAAAGTAGATACAAAGGAAACTACAAACCAAGGGGGAATATATACTCAAACTGAACTTTAGGATGAACTAATATACACAGAGAACAGAAAACAGGAGATAAATGAGAAACTAAACCTTTGGTAACACCTTTCTCACAATAATGAATACAGAGAAAGGAACTGAATATGGAACCACCTTTTAAAACAATAATAGAACTCAGAAGTCATGATAAAAACAGTTTGATACTATGTTTACACTGTGTGATTATGGTCTGTCTGATAAAATAAATGTTAATTTGTGTGTTATAATTAGGTCATTCATAATTTATTATATTTCAGACCTCAATCAGTTTTATTTATATAGCACTAATTCATAACACATGCCATCTTAAGGCACTTTACAAAATGTTTCCTACCCAAGGACACCCAGCAGAGTGCATTGAGTCTTGAGGAGCAGCATTCACTCCTCCTGAAAGAGCATGTAGCCACAGTGGACAGTCGTCTGCATTGTCGAAGACTTTGCAGCAATCCCTCACACTGAGCATGCATGTAGCAACGATGGAGAGGAAAACTCCCCTTTAACAGGAAGGAAACTCCACCAGAACCAGTTTCAGTGTGAACGGCCATCTACCATGACTGACTGGGTGTTTGAGAAGACAGAGAAGAGACACAAAAAAGCACAGAAATACACATTGATCAAGGAATCTTTTCTATGTCAGAAAGTTTAATACCAGATAATCTACCCGCTGGATGTTGTCAAAGCTAAACAGAACAGCAGACCAAATTTACCTACTATGAAGAGGGAAAAAAGACAGAGAGAACATAAAGTTAAAAGTTTAAATGACAACACGTAATGTCAAATTGGAGAACAGTAGGATAACTCAACAGAGTGAGAGAAATAGAACTTGATGTCCTCCAGCAGCCTTACAACAAAGAGATTTTGTCTCATAGTGGATAGATGGGAAGAACACAAAAAAGTAGTTTTGGCTCTATGTACTCAATTCAATTCAATTTAATTAAATTTTATTTATATAGCGCCAGCTCATGAAACATGTCATCTCAAGGCACTTTACAAAGTCAAATTCAATCATATTATACAGAATGGTAAAAAATGTCCTATTTAAGGGAACCCAGTTGATTGAATCAAAGCCCCGACAAGCAGCATTCACTCCTGGAGAAGCGTAGAGCCACAGGGAGAGTCGTCTGCATTGTCCATGGCTTTGCAGCAATCCCTCATACTGAGCAAATGAAGTGACAGCGGAAACAAAAACTCCCCATTAACGGGAAGGAAAACCTCCAGCAGAACCGGGCTCAGTATGAACGGTCATCTGCCTCGACCGACTGGGGGTTACAGAAGACAGAACAGAGACACAACAAGAGAAACAAAAAGCACAGAAGCACACATTGATCTAGTAATCGGTTCTACAGATGGTAATAACGGGTGATCTGTCTTCCCTGGATGATGTCACAGTTAACAGAACGTCCAGACCAGGTGTACCTACTATGAAGACAAAAGAGAGAGAGCAAAAAGTTAAAAGCTGAAATGACAACAGTCATTTCAATGCAGTGCAATGCAAAACTGGAGAACAGTAGAAATCAGTAGAGTGAGAAAATAAACTCTGATGTCGTCTAGTAGCCTAAGCCTATAGCAGCATAACTATAGAGGTAGCTCAGGGTAACATGAGCCACTCTAACGATAAGCTTTGTCAAAAAGGAAAGTTTTAAGATTAGTCTTAAAAGTAGACAGGGTGTCTGCCTCACGGAACAAAACTGGGAGTGGGTTCCACAGGAGAGGAGCCTGATAGCTAAAGGATCTGCCTCCCATTCTACTTTTAGAGACTCTAGGAACCACCAGCAGACCTGCAGTCTGAGAGCGAAGTGCTCTGTTAGGAACATACGGGGTAATCAGAGCTCTGATATATGATGAAGCTTGATTATTAAGGGCTTTATACGTTAGAAGAAGAATTTTAAATTCTATTCTTGATTTAAAAGTAAGCCAATAAAGGGAAGCTAAAATAGGAGAAATATAATCCCTCTTGTTGATTTTCATCAGAACTCTTGCTGCAGCATTTTGGATCAGCTGAAGACTTTGAACTGCATTTTGTGGACTTCCTGATAGTAAAGAATTACAATAGTCCAGCCTTGAAGTAACAAATGCATGGACTAGTTTTTCAGCATCACCCCTGGGCAGAATGTTTCTAATTTTGGCGATATTCCTGAGGTGAAAAAAGGAAATTCTGGAAACCTGTTTAATATGGGATTTAAATGACATGTCTTGGTCGAAAATAACACCAAGATTTTTTACTTTATTACCAGAGGCCAAGTTAATGCCACCCAGATTAAGTGGTTGATTAAGAAGTTTATTTGTTGAGGACTCTGGTTCAAAGATTAGAACTTCTGTCTTGTCAGAAATTAAGTGCAGGAAATTTAAAGTCATCCAGCTTTTGACATGACTGCAGTCGAAGTAATTGATTGGATTCCTCAGGATTTATGGATAAATATAGCTGAGTGTAATCAGAATAACAGTGGAAATTAATCCCATGCTGTCTGATAATTTTGCCAATCGGAAGCATATAGTAAAGAGTATTCATACTGCACGGGATGCTCAGCTGCAGAAGTTAGCCCCACGTCACTGAAGATCACGTAGGGGAGGGAGGCAAGGTAAGCTGAGCACAGAGCAGCCACATAATAGCTCATGTTGTACTATTTGGAAAGACTGTAGACATGCAGTGCTATGAGGGCAGGACTTACAGTGGCAGAGAGGTGCAAACGCATTGCAAGTACATAGATGCACTGCAAGCACATAAAGTAAGGCAAGGCAAGTTTATTTATATAACACTTTTCAGTAACAAGATGATTCAAAGTGCTGTACATGAACAGAAAAAAAAACATTACAGGCAGGAAAAACATTATAAACATAGGAAAAACATTACAGACAGGAAAAACAAGGAATAAGCTGAGTAATTCCTTGATTAGACTTCTTTCATACATTAAATTCAAAGCTTAATTGTTTATATTCATAAAGCTAAAGCTTGAGGTCTCTGGTCCGACTTTTCTGATACAACAGCTAAAGCAGAAAGCAGCATAGTAAGGGAAGAAAGCACATTAGAGACGGTGTGTGTGTGTGTGTGTGTGTGTGTGTGTGTGTGTGTGTGTTCGCCTGTGTATTTTAGTGTAATCATATGCGTATGTGTGTGTTTGTCTGTGAACTGTCCCAAGTAGCACTTGCATAGCTCAGGCAGCCTTGACATGGGTCGACACAGCTGCCGACATTTTCAGAATTTCTCGATACTCCAGGTAACTGGCAGCTGCAAAAAGCAGAAATCCTGTTATCATAAATCCAATTTTGAACAGATTTTTAATACCCTCAACAAAATGGACAGACACATGATCCTCCTCCCATAGTGTGTCCAGCTGCACATGTCCCATCGGGCACAGGGGCTCTCCTTCGCCCATTCTTCTCATTGAGAAAATCCAGCTGACCCTATCCATAATTTATAGTTTCGAAGATATGTAAAAAGAGGCTCCAAAAAAGATTGGTACAAGCAGGCAGGGAAACGGGGGAGGAAGAAGAAAGTAAAGAAAAGCATTCGTCTTCACTGAGAAGCAGGAAGAAAAAAACGCACTCCATACACAAAACAGAGGCTAACACACAAAAGACACACAATGGAAAAAGTCCAGCAAAAGAGAAACACTGCAATCACAGAAATGAGTCACACAAAGTGCAAACATGCTGCAAACACAAATTATGCTGACACACAAAACACATGCAAAATGCAGCAAGTAGCAAAAACAGCTGCAAGTTAAGAAATGCTGCAAACTAGCTCCACATAATGGAAGGTTTGCATCATATTTGCACTTCATGTGACAAAATTTCAGTAATTTCAGCATTTCTCATTTGCTGCATTTTGCCGTTGTGTTTTGTGTGTTTGTGCGTTAGCCTCTGTTTTGTCTTTGGAGTACTTTTGTGTTTGCAGCACATTCATGTACTTGCAGTGCGTTTGCACCTCTTGGCCACTGTAAAGGACTGCCCTGCCAGGATGATTTATAGCATAAACGCTGTAGGTGAGTGGAACTACTTAAATTAACAGAGTTGAACTGAACTGCAGTTCAACAGATGCGTGAGACATTTCCACTTCTCTAACCTGATATATGATGGAACTTGATATATGAGCTCTGATATATGATGGAACTTGATTATTAAGGGCTTTATATGTGAGAAGGAGAATTTTAAATATTTTTTATTGATTTAACAGGAAGCAAATGAAGGGAGGCTAAAATAAGTATGATCTATCTTTTTAATTTTCACCAGAAAATTACATGTTGTGTCCCAGCCTCTCATATTTTCATTAGTTGTTGGAAATATGCATTTGCTGTTTGGTGGGTAATCAGTTCATATCACTCCAGGTTCCTCTAAAAAAAAGTCTAACTTGTTTGTTTGACTGAAACTAAGGTCGGGCCAGTCCACCTGATTCGCGCTTGCAGACTCCTGTCTTTCTCCAGACTCCTGTCTTTACCCTTGTCACACTACAGATTTTTGTGTCAACTTGTCCTGCCATCTATTCTCAACTACTGCACAAAAATGCAGTCTTTTCCAAACTATGAATCAGGGTTATAATAGGGCAAATATAGTTTTGTGTTCTCAACTTTGGGTTTAAGCTGAGTATTATGATCTTAAATTAGTGTCTCATTCAGAGAAAAAATATTCCTACTTCAGTTTGGAATTAATGGAAAGGGATGTGTGAATGTGTCCTTACTTCAGTCAAAACCTTCTCACTCTATAAAAATAAAAATTAAGTCTCTACATGTTTTAACAACTTTCACACCACAAAACTCTTGGAGACATACTGTGTGCAGCAGTTGCCAAAGCAAGACTCTGGGTTTTATAGTTAATGACTTTTATTTTTAGTGTTCCTGTTTTTCTTCTTTATCTTTGTGTTTTCACTCTATGTGGGGGCCATTTGTGTTATGAGTCACTTCTCTCATGTTAAGGGGCTGTTGTTTCCTGAGAAAGAGATTAGAGCCTTAGAACACTGTGCCGCAAACACTTGCCTTGTTTTGGCACTTACTGCCTTGGAATATGTGACTAAGATTGCATATGGTAAGGTGCATGCTGCATCAACAGACGGCACCTGTGTGGGAGACCAGTATGGATGGCTATAATGGGGTGCTACATCAAAATGATGTAAAGGAGCTGAAAAGGAGGTTTGTGTATTTTTATGCTAAGTGGGAGTAAGGCACCTGTTTATTTGCTGCAGGGCTACAAACACCAACGCATTCAGATTTTACTTTCAGAAGTACAAGATCAAGAGAGGCTTATGCGCCAGCATTAGTATCTCATGCTTTTATGTGCCTGAATTTCAAGACACTCAGTTCATTTTGATTTTTTTGAAGTGAGGGCATTCTTGTTAAGGAGAGAACCTCTGCTGATCATCACATTTTTGATGATTTATTATTATGGAGAAGCTGCCTCACTAAAGGTTTAGGAAGCAAACAGGTGACCAAACTGAGAAAGTGTAAACGTGTTGAGATTGGCGTGCTTAAAAATGGAGACTGCAGCAGCTGAGCATTGTTTGGAATTACCGTGAGTGATGCAACTGCTTCAATGCATTTTGCATGTTGATGTTTGCACCTCACAAAGAGAATGCACTACAGGTGCAAACTATTATGGTCAACATGGACAATATTTTTTTTCTTAAAGTACAGACAGAATAAAACAATTAAAAAAATCCTGTCACACATATTGTTGCTCAAAAAACAAAGGTTACTCATTTGTTACTTCTTCTTACCAATTGCACTGATCATAAATGCATTTATTTTTACTGTCATGAAACCAATAGTGGAATCAATTTTCAAAAAGTAAAATAAATGATCATTCAAACAGTATTTAGGGAGTGGTGTAATTTTCTCCATCAAAAAGATGGGGAACCAATATTTTGTACAAACCAAAATCTTAAAAATATGTGTGTGTGTGTGTGTGTGTGTGTGTGTGTTTCAGAATAAGCGATAAATCAAATAACAGTGTTAAAGTTAAGAGTAACAGGCAGTAATCACCCAAATTTAAGCAAGTAATATTGTTCAAAACTACAGTACACACTATTCACATTTTAAAGCTGCATCACTGATTTTTACACATTATTGTCAGGAATCAGAATAATAGGATCCAGTATTCAGCCAGACAAGCAGGAGGTATGATTAAAGAAGGTTTAATGACAGGATCCAGGCTCAGAGTCAGGAAACAGGTCAAGGTTCGTTACACTGATAGGCTGACAGGCAAAACGAGGACAGGCAAGCTTGGTGGTCAAATAACAGTCCAGAACGGACACAGTCAAGCAGGACAAACGGGAAGGGATCAGGCAAACTCAGATAATCCAAAAAACAGAACCAGATCAGGCAAAACATGCAGCCAGTCAAATCAGGCAGGAAAAACAGGTTCAGGGGTCAGGCTGGCTCAGAATCTGGAGGCAATTGGGTAACATCAACAGGTCAATCAAACAAGAAAACGCTGGACAAAACTCACCAAAGGCTCGTAAATGATCTGGCGCTGAGCAGGTAACAGAAGCAGGTATAAATAGTGAGGTGAACAGGTGAACCGGAGTGAAGGCTAATTACAAGAGGCAGGTGAGAATGATCAGATGAAGGGCGGTGGCTAGAGGAGGAACAAACAGATTGGTTGACAGGTGGCAGGGGAGTGGCAGGCAGACAAATAGGGTGGTGACTGAGACAGATAAGTGGGCTGGCAGGTAAGCACAACTGAACTAAAAGCTTGCAGAACCCTGATTGATAACCAAGTAAAAGAAAGAAAAGTGCAAAACTGAACTAACGGCAAACCCAAATCGTGACAATTACTGCTTACTATAAGCAGTAATTATCCTAAACTTTGACATTTCCTGGACACTATTCCCATTACCACAGCATATTTTCTGACTAACCAAATATATGTACAGTACAATACAGGAGACTGCCCCCTTGACAACAGTGTTTATATTTTATGACTGACTGAAAGTGACCAATGCCTTTAACAAAACTGCACAGCCAAGTCAAACTAGTGAATATACTGTTTCATTCAACTCAGCTTAAAGAAGCAGGGCGGTGTCTCTCTGGGAAAATCATTCAGTTACTTTGTCATTAATTTCCTGCAGATGCTGAATCTGCGGGCTTTAATATAGTTGAGTCTGACTACCCCATTATCCTCCATATCTCTGTTACAAGGTTCAAGGTGCAGCTCTATGTGCTGTTTATTCAAAATGAGAAATTCACCTTGTCTGGGATCCGCTTCACTCAGTTATTCTGTTGCTCTCCTTCTTAACAATCCAGTCTGCAAACGAATCCTGTCCGGATTGTGAAATCTACATAATTTCGGGCCAAGGAGAATTCACCCCCACCAAGTATTAATCTGTGTGTCAACACATTCTGCATGTGCACTTGAATTTCTACAATTGCAATTAATTTGTGCTCGCACAGAGGATAGCTCCATATTCCAGCTTCTTTAAATAGGGTAATCGATGAAAACAGACTAAGATCAGGCTAAAAAGAATTACATAACATGTTTTAAGCATTGCACAACCAAGAGTACTCCTAGATTTATAAAGATATATTTATTGATTTTTGTTTTGAATTCATTGTTAGCAGCTAAAAGCTGGTCGAGGGGTTAACCCTAATAAAAACAGTTATGTCATGCACATAATTAGAGGACAGTAGTTGAATACAATAATGAGGACAAAATAGATTTTTATTGCCCTATTGTGCTGAGGGTACTAAACCTGGTAATTAGGCTCAACAATTACCAAATACTGCAGGCTTCCATTTTTCACTGTGAATAGGATGAATATGGTCTTATGTCATTCCCAGAGCCGCATTCCGACTTTGGTGGAACTCAGCAAAAAGAAAAAAAAAAGAAAAAAGGAAAGAAAGAAAGAAACCCCTGTAAAATGTTCAGACAGCATGCACCCTTCAAACTCTGATATAATAAATATTCATGTTAATAACACATAAATAATACTAGGCATGGGTAACTGTTAAAGAAAAGTATAGGCTATGATCCAATGTGCTGTAAAAAAAAAAAACCCTTAAAGACTTGTTCATGTACATGATGGTATTTTAGTGGTTCCTGAGGAGTCATGGGTTGTGACAATAATGAGAGCCTTTGGGTTTCCCTCTGTGTGACTTTCTCTTTTTCACTCTTCCCATTCCACTCGGTTTCCCTTTTGTCCCCACAATGTTTCTGCTGGTCAGGTTAATGGGTCTTTAACCTTGTGTCAATAAGCTAGGGGCTTGTGATCGCCCACTCCACAACTATTCCCTTCCCAATTAGGCGGAGGCGCCGGCCTGAAGACAGCTTCTGCGTGGATAGTGATCCTCAAAACATAGCCTGAGGTGCCCACAATGAGGGCCATTATTGTGGTTAATGACAAAGATAATGGAATACAGATGCAAACAGAAGCACACGCACACACAAACACACACACAATACACAGATCTCACCGGGGAGTTTCTATCTGATACAATAAGTAGATTATTAGAATCATCAGACTTGAAGCGATTAAGTTTATCAACAGATTGCCTGGTTTGATACTACGCACTTACACTGTGTGTGGCTGATGTCTTAGAGATTGTAGTCTGATATTAGTCTGATGTATTATTAAAAGCATTTGCCATTTTGTCTGCAACTAGGGAAGACAGTTGCCTCAAATGAACTACAATTCGGTCTGTATTATGGTTCATGGCCAACAGCCCTGGGGACTAAATTGGATCAGAATCAAATCATCAATGATGTTTTCAAGATATGAAATAGCAGCAGAGGATTTACAAGAGATTACAGGTTTCCTACACTGCTCAGTAATATGTATTGTATAAAAACATTGTGATACTGCTCTTGTGCCTCTGTTAAATGGGTTTAGGAAAGGAACATAGTAGAATAAGTACATTTTCTGCCTTTACCTAGAAATCTTAGAACCATGTATCCTATATGCTAACTGGTGGTTCTTATTTGTGTATCCTTCTCATGCCCCCATAAACTGAACATACACTCAGTCCTCTGATGAAAGCCATTCTGAATAAAAAAGTTAACTCAAGAAATATGAAGACCCTCTTTTGTGTTTTCATAAATAGAATAAAGGTTTCAGAAATCTCAATATGTGTTTTAAATAATCTCATTGTGTGATTAGTCTAAATATGCAAGATTTTAAACTAGAGATGTTCAGTCTTATATCACGCCAACACTGCCACCAATAACGTATAGCAATATTTTCTCACAGTTTTTAAAACATGAATTCTACAGTGAGGGTTATCCCTTCACCTTGATTAGAGCACTGAGAACGGTGTCACATGGTGTTCTAGCTGCAAGTTTAAAAACGTGATATTTGCTAAACGTTAGGGGGTTAACTACATCAAAGTTCTTCTTTTCATGTGCTGAAACATTAAAAGAACAAGTTGATGCATACTATGGGGTGACGAATGTAAAAATGTAATGAACAAATTTTTGTCACATTTAGTGGGAAATGCAATACATAAATGTTAAATCCCTATCTAAAATTTGTGTCAAATGCACTAAATGTGAAGAAAGTGACAGTGCAATTGTTTTTGTTAAATTTTTAACGCACCCCATAGCAGGCTATAGATTATTATGTCAGCCATTGATTCAGAGAGATACAACCCATCTGAGGTGCTAATCAGCAACTTTCACTTTGCATAGTAGCCAGTCTGGATATTGGACTTTCCCAGTTAGAATTTTGACATGGGGGCATTGTTGTATTGCTAAAGGGGAACTCAAAATATAAACACAATGAACCATAAGTGCCAAACCTCATTTGTCACAATTGACAGACAACTTGTTTTTTTGCCACATGGCGCCCCACTGTTGTATGGTACCCTGGGCAAGGAGCCATTTAATCCACATTATAAACTGACACCCTGTACAAGTGTTATCAGCAGGGGGCTTTCTGTGTCCATTATATTTGCTGTCGGTACTATCTTATGATATTTATTTTTAGGGAAGTTTGGAATGAAAAGAGCTATAATAATTCTTTTGATTTGTGTGTGACATTTATCAAATTGTCATAGCGTTTGATAAGAAATAAATGCTTCCATCCCTTAATTTAATGTTGATATTACCCCAAATGTTCTTGCACTGCTCTGAAGTTGTTTTGATGTAAAAGGTAAAGTATGATCAGTTTAAATAAAAACATAAACAAGATGTATGAGTAGCTGGGCTTTCTATTCCTCTGCGTGCTGCTCATCATTGCTATTTTTTAAAAAAGATTATTGTATATAGATATTTTGACACCTAACTGAGTTGCTTGTTCAATTTAGCCATAGCAAATCCTAAAGACTTTTTTGCTACAATTTCAAATTATATATGGTGGGTTATTTGCCCACGTGTTTGTATATTTGTTCGTTTGTGCATCTTGCAACTTGAGCAGCTGCCTCCACAAACACCTAATCCAACTTAAAGCTTTCCCCCTGCTGAGGGTTAAGTCATTGAGGAAGCTGCTGCTTGTGTGTTTGTCGGAGTTGGAGGAGGCGAGTTAGCGGGTGGAAAGGGAGGTGAGGGGGTGGTGGGGAAGATAAGAGGGCATTATCTGCCCTGCTCATTCACTGTCTCTTCAGCAGGGGGTTTGCCGCTTCCCTGCTCACTGCTCTGTGGGTCGCCTTCACAGTCACAGAGAAACTGATGGATGTCACACAAACACACCAGAACTCACACATGCTCATTGTCACCGTCACTTCTCTTCATGTCCACACACGAGATGCACTTTCCCCTAATTGCATGTTTGCAGGGACATTCAACAAACACACACACCCTGTCACTCACTTGCAAACACTCTGCTGTCTTTCTTTGTCTCTTACACACATGGGAACATTCACACTTATGTCCAAACACTGCAAGGGCCTCTTGGGTACCAATACTTGCAGAGAAGGACAGCTTCTTTTCACACAGTAAAGTGTAAATTTCAAAGGCAAAACAGGACCCAGAGGGGTGGGGGAGTAATGAGGCAAGATGAATGAACAGAACAGAGTGAAATGAAACAGAAAAACTATTACTAAAGGCAAAAAGAAAAGAGACATAAAAACAGCAGAGTAGCTGAGAGTGAGGGTGTGAAGACTGAATATGGGAAGAAGATTAAGGCAGAGAAAACATCTCATCAGGGGAATAAATTTTTCTTGCAAGAGCGATCAAAATGATCAGGCTTTGTCTAAGAGCTTTTTCAAAGACAGCGTAATGCTGTTATTTGCCCCATGTTTTTTTAAAACTGCACTGATTGTGATTTCTGAAAGCTGTAGCCATTTTTACATGACAAAAAAGGAATCAAGCCATGATGAAAAACTGGCAAAATTGTCATAATCTGTGTATTTACATTTTTAAAGGACAATTCTTTCAGTGATTTGGTTTGGTTCAAAGCTTAAGCCTTTCGTTTTTGGAGAGCCTTAATTTTTAATTGTTGAAGCATTTCTCTTTTGTGTAGAGGATGGCTGCAGAAAAGAACATGGAACAAGAAACATGATGAACAATCATTTTTCAAACCTTCAAATTGTCTTTTGATTAAAAGGGACAGATAATTTTTATCTGAAAATAAACAAAAACCAAACTGAACACAATGAGGATACGGTGGCCAATAATCACACAGTGTGATCCCAACTTTAGCCAGAATTGTTTGTTGTGAAAGAGACTCTTTGGTCATGTCTAAAATAGGAGGTCTGTTGTTCAGTGTGACAAATGCACTCCCACAAACAAAGATAATGTGCAACAAACATTATGCAGTGTTGGACATTTTCTGGGAAACTATTACTGTGACAGACCTCTAATTGTCCTCTTTTTCCCTGACATGAAACCTCTATAGCACTGTCCTTTCCTTCCCTTCTCCTTCTTTTTAGCAGCCGACTTGATAATAATTTACTGTACATATACTGATGGCCAGATATACATTTGTCGGATCTCTCTGATGCAATTCCACTTCTGCAACAATTGGTGCATCTCTAGTTACTGGAGTTATGGTTTTATTGCAATCGCACAGTGTGACACTACCATTTCAAAACTCTTCTCATTCAAACAGTTACCACCAGTAATTTATGAAACATCATCTGGATTATAAACAGAAGCTTTAAGATATTTTGGTTTGAAGAATGTTACGACTGTTCAGAAGAACATCCAGTCTGTTCCTGTTAAATTAATTAAATGAAGCTCTCAAGGACCTGTCGGAAATCAGTTCCATGAAGACAAAGACAAGACCCTCAGAGCTGAATGATGTTTTGGGTTTAGTTTTTTTTTTAGATTTTTTTATTTTTTTATTTTCTAAATCTTACTGGGATTATTTTTTCCCAACATCAATTTTCATGTATCTCTGCTCATTCTAAATTAAAGGTGGATAAGGTTATTCAGTTAAAGAAGCTGATTGAGGTAAAGTTTCCTAATCAAGAGGAATTTAGAAACCCATAAACTATGATGTTCTCCTCATCTTGCTACTTGGTTTATATAATGCCAATGTCAATCTCTCATTTTCTGGACAGTAAACTGAATGCCACACTCAAGCTGCAGCCTTGAGTTACTACTTTGCGTTCACTCCCATTAAACAGCTCTGAATTTAGGAAGTAGGTTTTTGTGTTTCCTAATTTTCTCCTTTAAACTTACTTAAGCAAATAAGTGCGGCATGTTCAATTTTCTGCTTGTGTTTACTTGGATTATGCAGTAGAACAATAATCTGAGTCAAAGTATATCTTTGAATTACTCAAATAAGAAAAGTGAAGATTTTGGATGGCCTAGTCAAAGTCCTAGTTTAAAGCCTATTGCAATGCTGTTGTGATGGAATTATTTTTACTATTCTATATGTTTTATCATGTATTTACTCATTACTATTGAAAAGGTTTTAAGGTTTGAGTTTATTCAGACATCAGAGTGTTTTTCAGAGGGCTGATATTTCTATGTGTTTCATATCTCCTATGTTACAGAGTAAGGCCTGGTGCAAGAAACGGCCTCACCATAAATGTTGATTGTTTTTGTAAAGCTCTATCTTATCTGTCATTAATTGCACCCAGCCATCTGGGTATCCTCCTTTTCCTGGTCACTGAATGGTCAATTGTGATGGTTGTTCTGTATACCTGAAACTGCTAGTTTATGATGTCAAAGGTCACAATAAAGTATGTTTCATCCTTCATTAAGCTCTGCAAATGTAACTAGGGTCCTCCCTCTTTAAGATAATAAAAGTAAGGAAGCGGCAGAGTGAATTTCAGAAAAGAGGAGAGATGTAAAGGAATTAATCTCTCTGCTAGTCTCCTTGCAAGAATTAACCCTGTTGTCTTTCTCTTTTTGTCATTTAATAAATGTTTTAGGTGTTTAGACCTGACATGTTGCATGACTTAAAACTATCTTGCGCGGGTGAATTCAATTCTGCAAGGAGGAGTGAGCCAAAACAATGGTGCTGAACAATTGATGGCAATTGTTGGCACCAAGTGTGGCTCTACCAGTTATTGAGATTAGGGGGCAATTGACTTGACATTGCTTGTCAATCAGTCTTGGGGGCTCAGCAGTAACTGACTAATCAGCAATTGCAATTTGTCCCAAAGTGAAACGCCTCTTACCTGCAGAAGCTGTTCGCCCTTTCCTCCCGACAACATTCCAGGATGTTACATTACGAACATGTGGTAGTCAGGGATTTCTTTAGAAAATGGCTATATGTTGTCAGCATGGAAAGTACATTTCAGACACATGTTATCAGAAACATTTAGAGGCTGTTTATTTATTTCCTAAAACCTAAAAGGAGTCTGGAAAAACGTAAAAGATGGGTATGTGGCTGACCTGAGTGCTTGAACACAACAATGTTCGACAGGGAACTACCGCAGGTTCGTCTGTATGAAGGTAACTCATTATAACTCATAAACATTGTACGCTTAGTGGTTAAATTAAAGGCTAATACTTGATGCTAGTTCTGGGCCTAAGTTTTCTTTGTTAATTATGATCAGTTAACAGGACTTTGATTTTGCAAAACTGTTTAATAGGTAGTGTAAAGTAAAATTTGCACTCCTAATACAGAATTTCACTGTAATTTTTTGCCATGTATAGCTCAATTGAAGCATAAAAACATCTACTACAGTCTGCAGTAACTATTTTAATATCTATTTTAAGTTAAGTATAAGTTGAATGTTTAAACTTGGGCTTTAACGTTGATTTGTCCATGATTGCTTTGAAATAACTTCACTGACATGATTCACAACCCGTTTGAAAAATTTTCCCCCTGTCGTTTTTGCCTTAATGTTAGTAGATGGCAAAAATGCCTCTGGTAACCTTGGTTCACCGCCATTACAATGTCTTTGTTGTCAGCCTCTAGAAAGATAAACTGAAAGCCTTCCACTCTATCTTAAGAAACCAATAACTGAAATCCTTCAAATTTTGCCTGTGTATTAAATCTTTGGTTATTACTGTTTTAAATGTTATAATCACTAATAATAACTCCTGCATTTTGTTCGTCAAATTTGGTGCAATGTCCATGCTCTGTATTTTAAATGATTGTTATTGTTGTCCGTGCACTATGCTATGTGCTGCTGCCTTTTCTGACTTGGTCCCCCCCTTTGAATGTGGTATTGATATCAGTGAGTCTTTTATACGGTTAAGTAAAGGTTTAATAAATAAAGATAAAAAAACAGCGACGGTGGCCATTTGGAGCAGGCATATGGATATCTATTAATGGTCAGTAGAGCATAATTCTGAAGCCATTGTCAGTGTCTTAGCAACACCTGGAAATTAATAAACACTCATTGCTTCTAAATACAGTGCTTTCATGATGATGAGAGAGATGAGTAAGCTGTATGCAGTCAGTTTTTTTATCATTGGGCGAGAGGCGAGGTATACACTGGAGAGGTTGCCAGTCCATCACAGGGCAAGTGTAGACTTGCTAAACATGAATTATTTAAAAAAAGTAATTATCACATCTGTTCTCTCATAAAATGTGTCTGATAAACCCATTATGGGTTTATTTTGGGCTTTTTTTATGTACCTCCTAATTTTAATATTTAAATGACGAATGAGAGTGTTTGTGTCTTTGAAAGCTTTTGGCTTTCATGTGACTTCATGCTTGTCTCTAATTGGTCATCTAATTGGTCCAAGAATGACACAAAGAGCACCTTCTTCTCCCAGTCAGATTATTTCAGGATACCTGTCAACCAAAGTCCCACTCCTGATATCTTAGATAAACAGGTGCAAATGCAACTACAAGGAGTGGCAATGCCAGTTTTTATTAAACAAAGATGAAGTCAAACTAGAAAGTACATAATATATATATATATATGCATGCCCAAAAAATGCAATAATTTAAGGTTGGTTCTCACTGCAGGATATTAAAATAGTCGCTCAATTTTCAGCCTGAGAGACACCAAACATAACGATCAAAAAATCATAGCTGTAACAGGTTTTCTCGTACAGTGTGTGGTGTCTGGTCAGACGGCAAGCAAAACATACCACACACGAACAGACTTCACTCAGGATCATTTAGATATCAGACAGGAAGTCTTGCAAAGCCTCTCAAGAGCAATTGTGATTTCAGAGTAAATGAACATGGACAATGAGGAAGAATACCAGTGTTTGTGGACTGATTTTAAGAGAGAAAAAAACATGAAAAGAAAAAGAGTTGGTTAAATGAGTGGAGATAGCACAACTGGGAGGTTCTACATTTGGAGCATTTTTTTTTGTTTTTTTTTTCTCTCAGGGTTTCTCTCACCTCACTTTCTGATTGGCTATATGTTCCATTCAACAGACTTCCTGCTCGTTTGTCCTCGGGGAAGACCACATACGCTAGCCAATTGGGTAAGACAATACAACATGTTAAAAATTCCCCATTTGAGGTCGGGCGGTCCGGACGTCCTACTGAGAGGACCAGATCACCGTTAACTGACCACACACAGCAGAAATATCTCTTAAGATTATTTTTAAGACCCTTTGAGGTGAGGTGTACATTCTTTTTACAGGGACTGTCATTTCTCACTTGAGATAATCATTATTTCAGTTATAATGTGAATAGTGTAAGTGTTCATTGGTGTTAAATTCCTCCTTTTCAAATGTTGAGGTATGTTTTTGTCAGAATCTGAGAAAAGCACTGTTGCAGCATTCATACAATCTGGTGTTGGGGTGCAAGTGAATCATACCACTTGTGTTTTATTTGGAAATAGTTTCATGCAAGACCTTTCTAGATTTGTGTCATCACATAGATATAAAGTTTGACACGAACTACATATAACAATTGTGAAGGAAATTAGGATTATTTTCTGAGATCTGAATCATTTGGCTCAGTTCACCTACAGTTACTATCAGTTGTACAGGACTCATAATTAAAAAAAGCTTTGTACAGTTTTGGGGTTGTTGGACTAGTTAAAGAGCTATACAAGTACATGCCATTTACCATTACAATTACAGTATAGTATAGCACAGTTTAGTATACTATAGTGTAAAAACACTCATAAGAACAATACAGTTGATGGAGTAGAAAGAATATGTGACCAATGCCCAGAATAGAAAACAAAACTATTAATACATTTAAAAAAAAAAAGGTATTTGATAGGTTTGTGTATACACTGTCTGATTCAACTTATGCCCATACTTTAAGAGGATTACCACTTTGATGAAAACATTTTTCTTGGAGCATTAATAACTAAAGGTCCATGGCTTATTCCTCATATATCATTAAGACCCTGGAGAGACTGGTCCTTACACAAATCAGACACTGTTCACAAAACAAACACATGTTTTGTAGGTTTGAGGAGCTAAGCGATAAAGCTGTTAGTCACTGATTGGCAGTTGTATAAAAAGGTCAGACCTTTTGTCGTATTACTTCAGTTATTTTTAAAATAATGTTTGAAATCAGTAAACATGAGCATTGTGATGTTGTTTAACTGGTCTTCTAAATATTGCAGCTAATAATTATTTGACCATTTGGGGCACTTAAAAGGTTCAAATAAAACATTGAACCTTCAGTTAAACATGGTCAGACAATTGCAAAGTATGACAATAACTCTGGGTTTTGGTGTACCACACCATAAACTTTACATCCTTCATCCTAATAGACATGCAACATTTAGAATATAAATTATAGAAGTGCTTTCGACAGTTGTTTCAGTCTGAAATGCTGCTAGTAAAAAATGCAAGCATGCTATTGAATGAGAGCGATTACAGAACTTAAAATGAAAGATAATAAAAGCAAAAGCCCTGCAAATCCAAAAAGCATCTCACTGTTTCTATTTTCCATAAACTGTTGGATTGTACTTGCCACCAACATGTAATTGGTCTTCAAGAGACAGTTTCGATGAAAGCCATTTGTTAGACTGGGGTATGTTTAAACACTGCCTAGTGCAAAATAAAATGAGTATTAGCATTTAAAGTTAGAAAATGCACCAGGGAAGGAAGCACCTTGGTTAGCCCAATCTGTTAACTTAAAAGAGAATATTTCAGCACAACCCAAACATTTCACACACAATGTAACATCCTCCTGGGTTTCACACTTCACACGTCATCAACTGCCACAGAAAGATTGCCTGCATAACAGACAAAAGCATTCATCTGATTACCTTTTCAAATGTTAAAATACATTCAAGCCCAATGTTGTTGTTTGAAGGAGGTGGTTAAAAATACTTGGGACACTGTGGTACAGCTCCAACTCCACCATAGCAGCAAGCTTAAGTGGCTGATATAGTTTATGACACACCACTCACAGTACAGGACAGCTTTATAGCTTTTGTCATGCGTGCAGCATTGTTATAAATCATGACACTGACAGATTAACGAGTTGCGTTGATGTAGAGACTTCATGTTTTGTTACGGCTTTTGATGACTTAAGTGATAGTATTCCTCTATGCTTGGCACAAATTGCTTTTTATGCTCTGAATGCACAGTTCATTTTGTAGTCAGTGGACAAGAACCTTCTTCAAAGCTCATATTGATATGGCTCATTGTGCTGAAAGGTGTGTTGTGCTGGATTACACATTTAAGCTGCCGCTGCTTGCTCTGAAAAACTGCAAGTGAATGCACAGTTGTTTAGCCACGTAACTTTGCCTATGTAGATTTATCTCTTACATTAAGTTTTTCTCTGTAAATGTTCTGGTTAAACAGACTTTTATTTGTGTATTTCTGTTTTTTTCTATTTAATTTGAGAAGAGTATGCATTTAGAAACATTGGTACTATCTGTCGGAAGGACAAACAGCTAGTGGCACAGCAATGATTTTCTAAATACATATGTGGTATGAACATTAGGGTTTGGCTTCAAACATTCATATAGGGCTAAGGAAATTATTTCATTTCAGTGATTTCAGTGACAGATGAAGTCCACTGCACATCCTCCAAAAACACTTGTGTGTCTTATAAATGCTCTTTAGTAACTTATAAAGGTAAGAAGAATCTTTCTATGGATGCTTTAAACGAGTGTATAGACACTCAGTAACTTTGTAAAAATGTCTTACATCTGTGCAACATGTTAAATGTAAGCTAATAGATGCTTCTCTCTGGTGGCATGTCTCTGGTTTTTAATCAACACCAATCACTCCTCAATAGCAGACATCTAGTTGAAACTCTCAACTCTGATGATCAGATATTTATATGCAAATATGTAACTCTAAGCACTCCATAAATTTCTCTCTTTACTAAAGGACATTTTCCACAAGAAAAAATAAACTTTACAAATATAATCAGTTCACATTGAGGAAACCTCTATTTTGTTAAAAACCTTAGTCAATTTTCTTTTAAATGCATATTAGCATAAATCAGTTCAACTCCTGAGCTTTGTCTTTGCTGTGACCTGATTGACCCCCTGTGCCAGGGTGGCTCTGTTGACTGAGAACTGCTTCTGCATAGTGTAGTAGCTTAGCCCTTTTAAAACAGGATTTTGTCTGTAGTCGACATCCAACGTGCAATACACAGTGGTAGGTGAAATCCTAGTTTGAAGAATCAGGACATTTCTTTCGCAAAAGTGTTATATAAGGGTTTTAAAACATTATAGCACCTCAGAACATGGTCCGTAAAAACGTTTCCACAATTTGAACTAAGGGAAATCTCCCAGCGGTTTGATTAAACCCTCTTAAATATTTCTAATCATTGTAGCTTTTAAAAAAAATTCTAATTACCCAGCAAAATAAATGTTACATGGCTACAAGTAATAGCATGCACATTGGTTGCTCAATGTACAGGTACAATACAAAACATATTTATATACACATTGCCCTATGAATACCTTAATCCAGTAGTTGGCACAGTAAATATTTAAATAATGTTTAAACTTTTATTCTGCATGATGATGCTCACAAGAAGATTTGTTTGACCTTTCCCATAACTCTCATGTTTGTTTCCATGCAGTCTTTAACAGTGTCTGAGTCAGTAAAGTTAAAAATTTCCTCCAAAATCCAAAAAGCTTAATTTTCTATTTATTTGCATGTTGGTGAGCAGCAGTCAAGGACAGTGTGATGATTTCAGCTGACCTGTCATACTTTCCTGTGATTTGTCATTTACTTTCTGTAGACTTACTTCAGACTGCATTTGTCAGGAGCTGTCAAATAACTTTTTTCCATATTGGCACTTAATGTTTTAAAAGCTGCCACAGTCTCCGAACAAATAAGACTGGCTGGCTTTGAATTCCCCAGAGGAAGAATAAACATGTCAGAATTCATCCATTCGGGATTTCAATTCCATGACAATAATTCTCATTTTAAAGCAAGCCAAGACAATTTTCCTAGCTCACCTACAGACTTGCGTCTCTTCAGCTCTCTGCTTGCTGGGTTCTCTCTCTCTCTCTTTGTTTGTGAAGTGCACTGAATACAACTGTAAACGAGTGGAGCTCACCCTCCCATCAATCAAAAGCTGCCATAACACAACCATCATAAAGGCGGCAATGGTCATGCAATTTGAAATGAACTTATGTAAATATGGCAAAGGTGCCTGGATTGAAACTGAATTTTGATCTTCAGATGTAGTCGTTTGCCTTGGGTTGGGTCCAAGTCAAGACTGCCGTGTGGTTAGTGACCTCGATCCAGTACATCTGTGTTTACGACAAAATATCTTGGTCCAATAATTTTGCACAAGAGCAGAGAAAAAATATCCTCCCAAGTATTTTCAAATTTATTAGTTTTTAACTTGTGAAAGAGGGTTGACCAAAATACCAGAATGTTTTATCAGGGACAAATTGTGTCTGTTGTTGAACAGTGGTTTCAGTACACTGCTGGAGAAGATTTTTCATTTGTTTAGATGCTTCTTTATACATTTACAGTGTGGATCATAATTGTGAGTACCTGCAGTGAAGTTATCATCATTTCACATTTCATCTGGTATAATTACTACAAATACTTAGACTTAGTTTTTGTTTTAATGTTGATCTTTAGTCTGTTATTTTTCTTTGTCATGCCTCATTCCCCGTCTCCAAGTTTCATTTTCTCTGTTTCTCTCGTCTTCTATGTTTCTCCTCTTCTGAGCCTTAATGTCTTTTTTCAATGAGATTAATTGACCAGTGCAATGTTACAAAATGATGAACTATATGATGTAAGCAAAATAGAGAAAGAACATAATCTGTAAGTGCGTGTAGTGTCTGAAGCCTTAAACGTCAAAAGTGATTAAAAAAAGCTACAGTGAGTGAAATGAGAGAAAGACGCACAAAGACAACAAGCTTTGAGATAAATGCTAATTAAACAGGCAATAGATTATAATCTCATTTTTATTAAATCAAACAATGGAAAACACCCAGCCAACTGAATCACAGGATCAGTAACTAACTATCGACACTTCTCATTTTAAAATCTATATCATCCTTTGCATCTGTGTCTTGGATGGTGAGCTGTATATGTTTAAAACAGAAACACAATAACTCAAAGTTTTCAGAGAGCCAATGATCCTGGTGAAGCCTTTTTTGAAAGATTTCCATTCTACATTGAAAGAAAGACTTGGCAAAACTTGTATTATGTGGAGCTATAGTGAAGTAAATTTTCTTGAAGAGAGCATTTGAAGAAGGAGCTTTAATAAAGTATAGAACCTTAAATATATAAGACATGGGGTAGAAGTGTAAAGGGTGAGTGCTCACATTGGAAGGCCAGAGTGTAGCACTGACCAAGCTGACATTTTCTGTCAGGTTAAAGGACAATGCATAACTGGACATTAAGACAATCCCAATGAGATAACTCAAGACATAAATGATACTGTACTTACAATCCTATCTTAATATTTAGTTCATTCACCATATTGCAGGGAATATTCTAACACCCTTTAGATCCAAGTCACAAACTAAAGGGTTATGCCAGTAGCTTATATCATCTACATTTACATAATTACTTTCTACCTCCAAATTTGGACAACATTTTTTTTTTTTTTTTACAGTTTTGTGTGTCATACTTTTGAATTCACCCCAGTCTGGCCTCTGATTAACTTTATATTGTTATTTATCTGCAGGGTACAAAAACTGGGTTTTTGGTCATTCAAGAGCTGTGGGAGTAGGAGAGTAGATCATGGAAAGACTAATGGAGATATAATAGTGTCCTACGGCAAGTCTATTGTGTGTTTATTAAATTAATGCTGCCAATTTGTCTTAATTTTTGTCCACTATTTGCAACCTTGCCTTCAGTGCCTTGTAACGTCTGTTAGAGGTTAAACAAAACACAAATAACTATGTCCCAAGTGATTGCAGACACAAAACGGAACCACCTAGTGTTAAAACCGTGCCATATCCGTTGAGTGATTGTTTAAGATTTCTTAGCTTTTTTATTTAGCAATTTCCCACCGGGATAATTTTACACTTCTGTGTTGGCTTCTGAGGAGGCTGGAGATGTATCCTAAATTCAACTTGGGAGATCTGCAGCTGACCAGTACATCTAAATCCAGTCTAATTAGTTAACATGTGCTCAGGACTGTTTCTCAACATGACTGAGTCTGGAATATTGCATTCTTGAGCATTCTGGAAATTCAATGCTTGTATTAATTATTTTGCTTATAGATAAACAACTGAGGCAAACATTCACATGAACATTGAAGTTATGTTGTTGACTGGTAGAAAAAAGAAGATATTTCTCCTATTTTAGCTGCCCTTCATTGGCATTCTGTTAAATCAAGAATACAATTTAAAAGTCTCACATATAAAGCCCTTAATAATCAAATTTCATCACACATAAGAGATCTGATTGCTAACAGAGCACATTGCTCTCAGACTGCAGGTCTACTTTTGGTTCATAGAGTCTCTAAGTGTAGAACAGGAGGCAGATTTAGTTTTCAGGCTCCTCTCCTGTGGAACCAACTCCCAGTTTTAGTCCGTGAGATAGACACCCTTTCTACTTTCAAGACGAGGCTTAAAACTTTCTTTTTTGATACAGCTTATAGTTAGAGTGGCTTGGGTTACCCTGAGCTATCTCTGTAGTTATACTGCTACAAGCTTAGGCTGCAGGAGGACATCAGGCAAGGCACAGTTATTTGTATAGCACATTTCAGGAGCACGACAATTCAAAGTGCTGTATATGAACAAAAGATAAGAAAACATACAGAGGAAAGTACATTGCATTGGAATTGTAGCAGTAGGTCAAAATAGGTTAGACTACAAACTTAAATGTAATGGAGTGCCAGTTAACTATAACAGCATGAATTTAACATTAACCTGTAAAGTCAACTTAAAAAAAAAAGGTTTTAATCTTGATTTAAAGGAGCCATACATCTTGAGCCCAGAGATTTCCGAGGGGGTGGCGTCTGCAGGGAGGTTTATTATTTATTATTTTTCAACGATGATCTGTTTATTGACTGAGTTGCTGAGCTGGCTGTCACTGTTTGGAATCACAGGTAAAGGTGCGTCAATCCCATATCCAGCATTTACCTCCACATTCATCTCAAATTGGTGGATTTTCATTTCCATAAGAGCTATTCTCTGAAAAAGCTTGCCAAAGTCCTTTGTGGTGAAAGACGACATATTGTGTTAATTAGATGGCATTGGGTGGTTCTTCACCATATTTACTTCATGTTGAATTCTTTCTATAACAGCCTTTTCTCTGAGAAGTTGCATCTTGTGAAAATTAACTGGTCTTTTTTCAGATGGATTTGAATAAAATAAAAAAAGTAAAATAGTTATTTTAATTTTTAACTTTATGTTATCTCTGTCCTTTTTCCCTTCATAGTAGGTACATCTGGCCTTGCATTCTGTTTAGCTGTGACAACATTATGGGGTCTAGAACATCTGCCATTACTCTCCCTAACATAGAAAGTATCCTTGAATCAGTGCTTCTGCATTTCTTTTATCTCTCTGCTCTGTCTTCTTTCATTCCCAGTCAGTCAAGTCAGATGGCCGTTCACACTGAGCCTGGTTCTGCTGGAGCTTTCTTCCTGTAGTTTTCTTCCTGGAGAGGGTAGTTTTCCTCTCCACTATTGCTACATGCATGCTCGATATGACAGATTGCTGAAAACTTTCAGGAGGAGTGAATGCTGCTTGTCAAAGACTATCTGCTGGGCTTCCTTAGATTGAAAACTATTTGGCCAATCTGTCTGTATGATTTGATAGACTTGACTTTGTAAAGTGCTTTGAGAAGAAGTGTTGTGAATTGGTGCTATATAAATAAAACTAAACTGAACTGAAAAGTTGGCTAAAATGCACAATACATCTTGTCATTAGCTTTCACCAAGGTGATGATTATTTTTATTTCCACAAATATCCATCCATCCATCCATCCATCCATCCATCCATCCATCCATCCATCCATCCATCCATCCATCCATCCATCCATCCATCCATCCATCCATCCATCCATCCATCCATCCATCCATCCATCCATCCATCCATCCATCCATCCATCCATCCATCCATCGTCTTCTGCTTATCCGGGGTCCACAAATATTTTTTTCCATTTAATTTTTTCATTCACAACCATCCCTTTTCAACCTTTCAGTAGCACTTGAAGAATGGTCAGTGCAGTCATTAGAAAACAGACTTTAGTGTGACTAAAAGACAATGAATAAAAGAGAAAATAAATTATTAATTATGCTAACTACCTCTTTTTTGTTTTTCATATGATCCTTAGTTGAAGAGCAATTATTTTGTCTAAAGTTCATGAAATCTTTATGTGAAAAATATACAGTCATTTCTTGCTTTTTTAAGTCCCTCAGAGTGTTTTTTATAGATTAGAATATAGATTATAAGGCTGATTGATATTTATATTAAAGTTGTTAAACATATCTTATTAATGCTATATCTACTGTGCATGTCTAATTTTAATCTGTTAACAAATATCTAATGCTAAAAAAGGTACATGCTGAAATCATAAATTAATTCCTAAGGAAATAGCCTCCAGTTTACCTTTGTACAGCCAGCTGCTCCTGCCGAAAACTTTATTTAGGTCAGGCAGGACTTAGTGAGTCACCTCATGACTGTGATTGCCAGAGGGGAAAGGTTAACTGATCACATCCTCATTCCACTCATCCAACACCTGGAAATATCAGAGCCAAGGGGAGCAGGTTTTGCTCAAGAGAAAGACATTTTTATTTTAAAAAAAGAAAAGTCAAGAACTGGGAGGCTTCAAGGTTTACTTACTTAATAATTTTAAAATTTAGGATTTAATTTATAGTGAATATTTATCCTGTTAAAGTTTAAAATACCCATTTTAAAATTCACCAGATTTTACCCTTTAATATTGTACATAAACTCAACTACAAGGAGGTCATGATATACTGACTTTTAATTGGTTCCTTTAATATAAATCGTTATGCTGCTGAAAGTGGATGCCTTCAGAGGATGAAAAGTATTTACATTTGTTTAATTTATTTAAAATACAAATTTCAGCAAAAATGTAATTTAGGCGGTAATAAAGCTTAGATTTTACTAGTATTGATTGAATAAGAACAGGAAGGCAGTTACCAACATATTTGGCTTTTTTTTTTCATTTTATGACAAGGTATACTCTGCATGTTGCAGGCATTAGTATGTAAATTTTTTATGTTTTTTTTGGAGTAGCTTCGACATGTTGCTGCCTTAGTCAACAAAAAATAAAGCAGATTAATGCACAAAACAAGACCAATGGGGCACAGCGAACTCAAGTCGCAAACACACACAGTAGATTAAAGCAACAAATAATCCACTGAAATAAAAATAATTAAAAAATCTTGTTTCCACGCTCCACTGAAACCAATATGTATCTGTAATCAGTAGCAGTAGAAAGTCAAGTCAAACTAATTACAGCCCGTGTAATGAACCACCTGCTGTGAGACTATGTTGCTGAATGAAGTGGGCTAGAAATGCTGTGTGCTCATATTGTGTACTCACAAAAAGGTCTCTTTGCACGCACACACACACACACACACACACACACACACACACACACACACACACACACACACACACACACACACACACACACACACACACACACACACACACACAAATACACACACACACACAAAAATCATGTTTTCTTCTAATTATACTCATGCTCAGAAAGAATTTTAAGACCTCCACAGAACAGCAACTCCTGCTGATGTGCATACAGACCCGACTGTACACAAATTTTCCCTAAATATACTCTGAGGTGACAAATCAAGGGAAGAAAAACAGTGATCTGTGTTTCTGGCGTAATCATCATCAACAATTTCTTGCTGCTGCACAATCACATACTTGAAATAATTCACACACATATAAAGGGGCAGGGGTGGAAAGTAGCACTGGCCAAATGTGGGTAAATTTCTGAAATACTGGGTAAATTTGATCAGCCAACAAGCCAGAGCGGCAGGTTTACAATCAGAGCCAGAGAACAGTGTTTAATTTCTGCAACAGAAGAGTGGGGGTAACACTGCGGCAAGTCTTCTGCAGCTGCAGAAGTTTAGCCCCAGCTCTGAGGAAGAGAAATTGTTAATCTGTTGGTACATTTATTCTAAAAAGCGAAAATGTAATCATAAACCTAAATGGCCTTTTCTTGGTAAATGGTAAATGACATGTTATATGACTGGTTGTGTTAATGTTTGCTGCAGACAATGGAGTTTTGGCCCCTTTGCCTATCCGCACTTTTCGGTTTTGGGCTGTGTTTGCCCAACTTTTTCAAATATGTTGAGAACTAATACTTTACTTACGTAATTTTCTAAAATGTCTAAATATTTGTGTCTTAAACTTAGAGTGATTTCAATATCTGATTTCAGTTTTCAGTTATTTTAAGTCTTAATTTAGACTTGTATTAGCAGAGATTAATACACACATAAAGTGTGAAATGACACGTTTTTACATCAGGACCTGTTGTATAGAAATGCAACATGTTCACTAGATGTTGAGCTATAAATTGCACATATTTTATAAATGCTATATAATGTTTATGCAATAAGCAAACCAGCAGTCACTGACTCTTTATAACAGCGTAGTACTTCTGTTTGGAAATACAATTACTTCTGCAGCTTTATTTAATGAAAACAAAATGATTACAGATGTCGGATATATTGTTACATTTCTTTTATTGTACATTTGTTTTTAAAAATTAAAGAAAACCGAAGCTTTAGAGTCAGTGTATTTTTGTTTGTTAGAGACTGAAGGAAGAATCATAGAGCCTGATCATCCAAACTTGACTCGAACCATTCATATTTAGAGTATAGACTCAGTTTGGCAGGTTCCACACATAATAACGTGCAAACACACACACACGCATGCACACTGAACACACACACGCGCGCACACACACACACACACACACACACACACACACACACACACACACACACACACACACACACACACACACACACACACACACACACACACACACAAAAGCTATAGCTACCCATCTAACCTGTTATCTTTAGATGATGAATGTTGGCTGTGAAGGATTCTGCCTTAGACAATGTTGCCAATTTTCCCCTTTGATGGTTCTGAAACTCTAACAGAGATTTTTTCTGAACTTTCAATTAATCATCCTGGACAGTGTCCACTCCACCAGCAGAGCTGAACACAAAGGCCAGACCCACTTTCCGACATGCACAAACACACTGACATGAAACGTTCATTACACGCCCACTCTAACACACACTTGCGTGCACACAACAGCACAGTCTAACGCTAACAGAAGCAAAGACACTGGGATTTGGCTGCCTAATTTTGCCTGCAAGACCCAAGATGGAGAGACTGACTCTGTGACAGAGGAGAATTATTTTAAGGCTTGCTTGAAAGAGCACAGAGTTTAGCTCAGACAGGCATTGGGGCAAATTTTGTCAGGTGGGTTTCTTTATACAATACCGGTGTAATGGAACGTGAAGTCCTTTAACATTACATATCACTAAAAGAAAGCTCTGTCTGGTATTTTATGTGCACAAAACACCTTTTGTTGATATGGACACCATTTTAGCATTCAGTGACAGAACTGAAGTTAGGGGAGAAGGCCTCAGAGCAGCACTGGGGAAATGCACATATTCAGTGATGATAACCCTATTGAAGCAGTGGCCAGTTCAACATTTGATCTGGAAAACGCTTTCTGTTTATTGTTCCTTCCAGTGCTGAAATTGAATTTCAGCCCATGGGGGACTTGCCTCCTTGGCAAACTAGTGTCTGTCTGTCTGTCTATGTCTGTGTCTGTGTCTGTCTCTCTCTCTCTGCCTGTCTCTGTCTCTCTCTCATAGATAAATGCAGAATGGTTTCCTGGATAGAGATGTCTCTTAAAGTGACGTTGCTGGGAACTGCCTGTCATTTATCCTCTGCTCCTCCCAAACAGCCACAATGTTGCCTGTACACCTGTGTGTCTTTTAAAAGGGTTGGGCTGCCTTTTAGTTGGATCCTAGCGAGGCTGTATCCAAAAAGGTCTAATTGGTAAGGACTCTTTAGCCAAAGTGGAAGTGCATCAGTGTTTGCAATAAGTGCTATCTGAATAGTGCAGTCAGTAAGGAAGTAGGTGAGAAAAGGACCCTATATGCTTCCTATCATAGTTCCTTCAGCATATGGAGCTCCTGATGTCCCTCACTGGGACAACAGGAGCCATAAGGAATCCCACAAACCTTTGAATGACATGACGTACAAGCACAGCCCACCTCACAAAAAATATGAAAATGTCTGGAGAGAAAAGTGACTTTGTTCTTCTTTTGCGGAGGGCTGTACCCCCAGATTTGACTTGCTTCATCCATGTGTATTTCCTTTGCATAATGACGTTTTTTTTTTCTTTGCTGCTTTCCTACCCATAAAAGAGTTCTTACTGTTGATATCCTGAAATGTCAATGAACAGGAGCAAGGAGCTATACTTAGAACATTTTGCCTGCAGTCCTAGTTTTTCTTCCATTTATTTTTAGTTAGTGAGGTAAGCTGTTATTTTGTTTATTTATCTTAAATAGGCTAGTTTGGTTAATCTTTCAGATATTTCACGGGTGCGCTGGTGGCGCAGCAGGCAGCGCGTCCCATGTACGGAGGCCTTAGTCCTCGATGTGGTCGACCCGGGTTCGGCTCTGACCCGCGGTCCTTTGCTGCATGTTTCTCCCCCTCTTCCACCCCCTTCCTGTCATCCTACTGTGTAAAAAAGCGAGCCACTAGAGCTGTGAAAAATCTCCAAAAAAAAAACAAAAAACTTTGCTGTTTTGGCTTAACACTCAACCTCAAGTTACACCAAACTGTCTTCTAAGTGTTAGGATGTAAAAATAACATAAAACTATGCAAATTATTGTAAATTGTTCGATTGCATGCTGCTTGAGGTCTGACGAGGATGTATCACCTTCATATTGTGGTCTGGCCACCCCTAGGCCTGCTATAATAATGTATTGTAATACAATATACATAATAATGTACATTATATTCCTTTTATACAAACAATATTATAGCTAAAGGAGTGATTCTCAAAGGTTGTTTTTTCAGAATTTCTGTCTGTAGCTTCTACTATTATGCATGCTCATTAGGCTGGTGTCCTGTAGTATAGTAAAAATAACTTGGTGTTATTTAATTCCCATTTAAATAGATTTGTAGGATTTCCTCCCTGTCCTGGGGTGATGCTGAAAATGTAATGTAATATAATGTATTTGTTACTTCAGGTGGCTCCATCTTTTGGAACCATTGTTTTATCACAGACTCATCAAACTACTCTCAAACCGCTGAAAGTCTTTTGGGCATTAAACATTTGGGCGTTGAATGTTTAACACCAAAAGTCACTTAGATTTCAACACTGTAATATTTTAGCTAAGTTCAGTATTTTAGATTTAGCTAATTTTATCAATTCCTAATAAAACAGATTTTCAAACATCACAATGGATTTGGACCCAAACCACTATGGAACTTTATAAATAAGCTGCAGGGCTGTAGCAGGTCATTAGGTCCACTAGACCAACCTCAGATGGAACTTGTAAGTTTCCTTTCCTTAAAACCTCTTTTGTACTCACTCTCTGTCGATTTAAAGTACCTGACCAAATTCAGCATAAAAAAAAAAAAAATACCAAGACCTAGCTGTGTCAAAACCAGTCATGTTAAATTTAACTGCTACGTATTGGTTTCTGTGTTGTTGTCATGATTTGCCATGGTTGGGGACCCAAAGTATGACAGGAGTGACACAGAGCCATAATCAAGACAATAACAAATAGTGGCAAACGTACCATGGCCTGTGGAAGAAACTGAGTTTGAAATTAAACAGTCTCCCCAAACCTGTTTCCACAACTTAATGTCATGATCTGCACCCATTTGTTTGTTTATTGATTGCACTTACCTGTGTTGTAGGTAATCTCCAACCATTCCTAGTTGTATTTAAGTTCCGGCCTTTTGTTAATTATTTGTCGTGTCATCTGTTATTCCTTACATTTCCGCTCCTGTACCTATTCTGTTCCCTGTATTCCGTAAATCAGTTCATTAAATTATTTTCCATCTATATGCGCCTGCCGATGTCTTGTTGCCACTTTGGTCCTTTGTTGCCGCATATAAACTGCAACTCTTTGCTTCCTCGTGATGTTTAACAATGGCTATAAAATGCAAAAACATAAACATCTTGTTAAACTTCTAAAATATATATACATTATTTATGTGTTCACATAACACACTACACGTGCATTTTATACACATTGTATAACTACTTGTTCTTGTTACATTTGTGGATACTGAACATATGTAAATGAAATCACTGTAGATACTATTGTTTTTTAATTGGTGAACAATTGTTTCACCAATTAAACACAAATTCTAACACAAATCATAAGCTTTTGTTGTTTGGTGAAAATAATTATTTTTTAAATAAGAATGTTTGAATTAATTTTAGAAAATCACAGCGCAGACTGTATCTGGACAGACAAACCTAAATATCAGAGATAGTAAAAAACCAATATGATGTTGTTGAGGAATTATGTACCCCACTGAAGCAATAATACAACAGATGTGGCACTTAAAATGGTGAACATGCACGGAAACCTATCAAATGGAAAACTACAAAAACACAAATATATTTGTACGACTTTAAATAGTGTGTAGAAGATTATTGTTCACATCACGGTTTGTTTCAGTTTCACAATACACAGCAGTTTCAGTCATAAAAGTCCAACTCCTGCTCAAACCAGTACAGTTGAGTCCTTTGCAACTCGGACTATCAATCTGTCAGATCTTTATTGGTTTCTTCTTCATCTTTAAAATTCATTTAAAAACACTAAAAGCTGTCTTTCTGAAGTTTTTCATCTAGTAATATTTTACATCCAGTTACAGTTGTTCATGAAAATAGTCAAATCTTTAGTAGCTTTAAGCAGAAGTCAAAGTACTTCCATTCATCAGTGAGGTTATTAAAAAGCTGTGTTTCAACAGTTAAATACTTTTTTTGCCTTTGTCGTTGATTTGATTGATTGAGTTGGATGTTTGACAAATCAAAGAAAAGAATAATAGAAAGTTCACCACTCTGAAGTAAAAAACAAAAAACAAAACCCAGCTTCTAGGCCAAGGCGGGTACGGCTGGCTCTGTGGGCGGCCAGGTATGGAGCTAAAACAGTGACAGCTTGCAGCGGCATTGGAAAGAGATTTGGCCTTGTAAAATCAAACATTGAAAAATTAAACATTGAAAAATCACTTGCAATGACATTGGAAAAGAGATTTGGCATTGAAAAATTAGACATTGAAAAGCCAAACATTGTTAGAAATAAAAATTTATGATGATATTCTCATTTTTGCTGCAGCTTTTACTTAATGAGAGATGTTTTTGTTGTCACTGCAGAGCTCCTTCAGCTACGATGTCATTACAAGCTGGCACTGCTTTGCGTCGGGGGCAGGCTAAACTGAAGGCCTCTTCATGGGCCTTCCGTTTTTCTGGTACTTATCATCATAACATCGCCACCGCCCCCCTAATACCCGCCCATGCCACCGGTACGGGCTGCAATGAAACAAAGACTGAATAATTTAAAGAGGTCTAAATACTTTCCGTACTCACTGCAAGCAATTTTGAATTGTGTTTTTGCTGAAATGTGCTATACAAATCATTTTGCCTTGCCATTTTTGTGGCAGCACATGCTTACCACAAACCTTTAGAAGACTTCACTTTTAAACTTCAGAAGAGGATATTGTTCTACAGTCACGTGTTACAGACATACCAAGATCATTTTGATGAGACATTAGTGTTTTTCATTGTATTAAAACTGCGAAGCATGCAATGCAACAAACAACATGTCATATCAATCCCAACAGCGTGCGTGCGTGCATGCGCCTGCGTGCATTTTCTTCCGCTTATCCGGGGTCGGGTCGGGGGGTAGCAGCTTCAGTAGGGAGGCCCAGACGTCCCTCTCTCCAGCCACTTGGGCCAGCTCCTCCGGGGGAATCCCAAGGCGTTCCCAGGCCAGCTGGGAGACATAGTCCCTCCAGCGTGTCCTGGGTCTCAATCTGGGTCTCCTCCCGGTGGGACGTGCCCGGAACACCTCACCAGGGAGGTGTCCAGGAGGCATCCTGACCAGATGCCCGAGCCACCTCAACTGGCTCCTCTCGACGTGGAGGAGCAGCGGCTCTACTCTGATTCCTCCCCGGATGACTGAGCTCCTCACCCTATCTCTAAGGGAGAGCCCAGCCACACTACGGAGAAAACTCATTTAAGCCGCAATCTCAACTGTCTTAATATTTACTTCTTTATAATGTCGATCATCTGTTACATTTTGTTTTTTGTCTTTTATGATATATTTCTGTGAGCCACTTAAAGACATTTAGTCAGTTTTTGTAGTCATTTACCTTTAGTTAGTCTGAAGGGGGCATCTCTTGCCAATATTGTGTTGTGACTTTGTGATGAGAGCTCTAACAACTGTTTGATGATACCTCACCCATTTTTGACTGATTAATTAGACTTGCTGTGTTAATGTGTTCCTTGTGGCTGCAACTAATAGATCAGAGGGAAAACTGTACACATGCTGTGTATTCTTTGACCTCTGCCCTCCTCAATTATTTTGTCTAGCAGATTATAGTGGTGTTCGGGAACACTTTCCTACCTTACAATAATATGCTAACATAGACCAAACTGTATTAGACGCTGTAGAGACCCTTTGTCCACAACCATCCTAGGGGTTCTGTGTTTGCCCTTGCCTTCAGCTGCATCAGTTAAACCAGCTGAGCTTCAGAGAGATTAGAGTCCTATAGAGATGTGTGTTATTGTCTGACTTCATGTGTTAATGTATGTGTAAGTTTATGGAAAGATTGGCTGAGAAACAGTCAAGTCAACAATGAGCTTTCAAGGCTCATTTGAACCCCTTGCGAGGGGTGTTGACCTGACTTTAGGTAAAGCTCCATCAAAGCTTCACCATACTTTTAGATACAGACTGGCCTTGTGATTTTATGGCAAACAACAAAACTAAGGCTACATTCACACTGCAGGTCTTAATGCTCAATTCCGAATTTTTGCTGAAATCAATTTTTTTTGTGGTGGCCGTTCATACTACTACTAAATGCGGTCATTATCACACTTCTGTCTGAACTGTTCAAAACTGCAAAGCGACCTGCATGCACGGATAACAGTAATAGTGAATCTAGTTGTTTCACCATTCATCAGTGTTCCATAAAATTTTGTTTCATTTTTTTTATTTTTTTTTAAATGCGGACACTGGCCCGCATTTCTCCTCGTTATTATTAGAAAGCTGTTGAGCAATGGGAGCCGACAATATTAAGACCACATCATAGAAAGATGAAGTAAGGTAAGAAAAAAGCAGCACTGTTAGTAACAACAGTTTCTTATGGAGCGTTAATTCAAATTCATAATGTCTGATCACTATGTATCAAAAAATCTGTTTGATCTGATGCATCTTGCTGTATGAATGAGAAACGCACTAAAAAATACCACTTCAACCTCCTTATGTGTTGATGGTAATCTAGTTGTATTTTGTGTTCCCTACAAATGGTCAGCAATTAATCCCACACATATTCCAGATTCATATAGTTACATTGTCTATAGTTCAACAGCCTCAATGAGCTTCATCATTAATAACCAACATCTGCCAATAGAATATGCTGGAATATTTTGTTATTCTACACCAGTACTGATTAATATTTGGCCGACACACCTTGATTTCTTCTGCTGCACCACAAGTCTACATAAAAACTTTTGTACACTTTCTGAAACGTGGTGGGGGATTTGTGCTTTTCCTGTGGTCAAACTGGCACATCTTGAAATGGGACAAAATATAAATAAACAATACTGTACACTTATCTTTCCATAAATAGAGCCAACACTCTGTTTCTTCGTCTATCTGTACTGTGTGGCAGTATGTTTAACTGTACAAAATACACAGTTTTTTAATTACAAAGCATTGTTTCAGCTATTTATGATTTTCTTTATTGAAATATTTTTTAGCCATAGAGCTACATGCAGTGTCACAAATCAGAACACCCTTTCTCTGTAGCACCCGGTGTTATATAAAGTACTGAAATCTCAGATTCTTAGTATACCCCCAGGTTTAGACAGAAAATACATAGTTTTTTGTAAGCCTTCAGTTTTTCCTTCAAGTAAGGTCATAAGTACATTACACCACTTAGAGAAAAACAAAACAAAAAAGGTTGCGACTGTTATTGCCATCATTACAAAAACAAAACAAAAAAAAACAAAAACGGAAGCTTATCTGGCATCTGAAGAGGGAGTCCAGTTTGAAACCCCTTTTGTAAACCTTTCTAAAAATAAATAGTCAGTAAAGGAAATGTGGCCAACATGAAGAAAAAAAAAAGCTGTTACGATTACTGTACTTCACAAACCATAGGCGCACACATAATTGGTCATTATACAAAAGAAAAATAATTTGGAGGGAACTGCAGCTTATTTGGCATCTGAAGAGGGAGACCTTTTTTGTTAAACTATCATAAAACGTAAAAAAAGGCAGTGCTGAAATGAGGTGTACATCAGACCAGAGAAAAAAAAGATGCTACTGTTATTGCACTTCAGGCCTATTAACTAAATTTGAAACACTTTGCAAACACAAGCCCCTCATCCCATCCCCTCCACACTTTTGTCCTTGACTTTTTTCTTCCCCTCCAAATCTTAACCTCCCCTTGTGGTCATCCTTGCACATAACCCCATTATCACTTGAAACTGTAGAACCTTCTGTTTATCTTCAAAAGCAACTGGTTTTCAAAGTGCCTAGAATTTAGCCGTACTCTTTGTGGGCTGAAAACAAGACCTGCTATGCTGAACAGCCTTTCACATCCTGCAGATGCTGGGAGGGGCGTGTTGAGCTTGACAGACAGCTTGCAGACAGAAGGAAAGGACTTCAGCAAATCCATGTGGTCAGCTGAGCAGGACAGGTAGGCATCAAATTGTTTGGCACCATCTTGGGTCTTTGATGCTTGCAGAGACGAGATGAAGTCATCTTCATCCGAAGAACTCGACCAGGTCGCATCACCTGGCTGCATGGAGGGATCCTCGAGATGCTGCTTGATGTAATCGATTCCTGAAATACAGTAATATAGAAGAGTTGTAGCACTTAAATGATGCAGCTTTCTGCCATGTTGTGGCTATAGTCTGAAGTAGTGAAAAGGCATCTGCTTTTTTCTTGGCCTCATTCATTATTTCACGTACCAACTAACAAGCAAATCTGTTGATACTACAAACTTATAGTAAGTTTAATACATCTGTTCAGCTTACAAAAGCAAAAGGTTAACTTCTTAAATGATTTTTCCATTTTTTTGAAATTATGTTGGTGCAAAAGTGAGTAACCCCTCACCCCCACCCCATGCATGAATGCTTCCCAATGTGTTGACGGCATTCATGCAATCCCAAACCAAGTCAGTTCCACTATCATTCTTGACTAAGCATGAGACACTTCTTTGTACTTCTCACTTGATCACCATCACATGCTTGACATCATCTAAAGCAAATTTGTTTATCATGGTCTCAGAAACAAACATCCTATGGATTGCTGGAAGCATGTCATGTGGTCTGACAACATCAAGATTAACAAATTTGTTTTAGATGGTGTCAAGTATGTGTGGTGGTGACCAAGTTAGTAAAAAGAAAAGTGTCCCACGCTCACAGTAATGCATGATAGTGGGACTGACATGGTTTTGGGTTGCATGAATGCCGTCAACATGCATATCAACATGTACCGTCACTACTGAAGCAGATGCGTGTACTCATTAATGCATAAGCTTATCCATTTTAATGGTGGCGTCGTCCTTCATCAATGTTGTTCGGAACATGGAAGAATTGCAGCTGCAACCAGCTTGGCATCCTTGAACATGTGCCCGAATCAGTTCTGAATTCCAGACTGTAAAGCATCAACAAGAGGCCTGCAGTATTTCAGCTGCAGCTTGACTTTGTCAAGCTTGATCTGTAGCAGGTTAATTGTAGGAAGTAGCCACCCCATTTGTGCGTTGGTTTTTTGTTAGATGGAACCAAGGATTATAAAACTGAATAGAAAATTGACATTTCTGATAGATTTCCAGTGATTTCTGTTTATAATAGACACATTTGTTTATCTGCAGCTGTTCCATTTTTACTTAGGCCTACCTACATTGGGACCTTCAGCTCGGTGACAATAGCTCTTAAGGCTTCCTCTCTCTTCTCTTTACAAATCCTGAGTAGGCATTCCACGGCCATGAACAATGAGTTCCACCTTGTTTTATTTGGCCTTAGAGGTTGAAGAGAACAGACATCCTCAACCATCTTTGCTGCAAGTGTGGATCATCCACATTTGTTCCACAGGCCATATCACTTGGCAAACGTTGCATGGTGCAGCTTCTTGTACGAGTCACTGGAGTTTGCATTTGTGGAGTCTTCACTGGTGATGAGGTTTAGGATATGACAAGCACAGCTTTGGTGTCTTGGCAGCTGGAATTCGAAACCATCATCTTCGTGCAGCAGAGCCGCAGTGTCAATGTACTCCACATCTTCCCTATAGGCACTCCAGTATCTGCTTCATCTTCAGACTGTGCTTCAGCTTCAACTCCCTCTTCATTGTCGTTTTCGTCCTCCCCAAATACTCGAAAAGCCTTCACAAAGTTTGCACCATCGTCAGTGGTTGTCCTCACAATCTTGCCTCTCATTTCAAATTTCATGTGGATGTCATTTAACACACTGGCCAAGAGCTCAAAAGTGTGGGATCCCCTCAGCTGTCGGCATACCAAGGCTGCTGAACATCTCTCAAGATTACCTGGGTCGATCCAGTGTGCCGTAACGCCAATGAACCCTTTGCCTTCTCACTGACCAGCAATCAGTAGTAGTAGCTACGTAGTCGACCCCCTTCATTACTTCAATCAGCGCAGCCTTCATTTCGTTAAAGCCATCTTCGATCTTGGATGTGAGCGTCACCCGTGACAACATCTTAGCATTAGGGACAAGGTCCTTGATGAATTCTCTGAATGGCTCCTGCTACTGAGAAGGGCCGCAGTCCATGTACAAGATATTTGACGATGGCCATCTCAATACTCTTCTGAGGAGTCATGGCCAGGGTGTGAGTCAATGTGGCCTGCTTGCTGGTGGGGGTCAGTGGTCCACTGGCCCTTTTTCGCTTTGCTGTGGTCAATAGACCCCTTGCACCCACGTGACTCCGTTACCCAGAACCCCTTGCGTGGCGGCCATATTGGTTGGCACGCCATTTGACGAAATGACGAGTTCTCCAGGTATTTTTCTTCTTTAGATAACGTATCACAAGATCGTTTTAAGAGTAAGTTGATGGTTGATGGTATCAGATTGCCAGATCCACAAAGCAAAAGCCTGAAGGGACGGAGCGAGTCTGAAATGCTGGCCAAGGGTTTCGTACCGCCACACAGCTGCTTTATAAACACGCAGGCCAGTACGGACAAGAGAGCACGAAAGCCCCTGAAACCACTGGACGGCTGCAATTATTTTATATCAGGAAAAAGGCTCCAGCAAACGCCTGCGACGCCATGAGGGATTAAGCGGTCAGAAAATGGATGGATGGATGTTCAGACATGTTTGTGTAACAGCACAAAGCAGAAAGGAAGACCCGCCCGGTAGGTTAAAAAAACATCACTCACTACGGATTATTTAGGTGTTTTTGTCTTGTTAAAATGGGTGGGGGTGTCGGCGACATTGCAGCGTAAACACAGAAGTACTAGCGCCCATGAACGGGCGGAGGGGAGGTGGCGATCGCTACACTGACCGGAGAGCCGCCGCTGTTTGGAGCAGCAGGAAGCGGGTGCTGCTTCAGACAGCGGCGGAGGGGAGGTAGCTATCGCTACACGGGCCGGAGAAGCCGCCGCTGTCTGCTGCTTCAGACAGCGGCGGCTGTCTGAAGCTACACGGGCGGCTTCTCCGGCCCGTGTAGCTTCTGCGGCCCGTGTAGCGATAGCTACCTCCCCTCCGCCGCTATTTAAGTAGAACAATGACTAGAGCAGAATTAAGTTGTAATTTACCGGAGATGAAGTGTAGACTGCAAATTCTCTCGTAGAATGATGGCTCCCCCAGTCCATTGGGAGGGTCTGCCTGCGCTCTTTTTATTGAAAATATCCAATTCTTTCTTCTTTCCTCATCCTTCGGTAAACGACAGAAATGTACATCCAACGATTTGGAATGCCTCTGTGTGCAACCGGGAGCACAACAAGTCGTAGGCATTGTTTAGATTCCAAAAATAAACTAACTAAAAGTACGCTCTAAATCACCCGTTTTCTCATGTAGTAGACGGGCTGTCAGGCTAGCCTGCCCACCAAGATGGAGGCGCGCACCCCCGATCACGTGACTGTGACGTCAGATGCAAGGGGTCTATTCAATGTATTTCTGAACATGGTGCAAATGCTTTCTCTGAAAGAGACAACAAAAAAAAAGTCAAAAAATGGACACAAATTGACTCACCCACACATCAGTTGCAAACACTAATTTCCTTAGGTTGCAACAGAAATGCAAACAAAACATACCTAATGTAGTACAATGTAATTTAAGTAAATTAGTTGGTATTGAACATTGGGCATCATGTAAACGTAGCTATTGTAGCAGTACGACTGCAAGGTCAGCTAACTTTGGGTTTGTTAAGCAAGCAGAAGCACACACAAAGTTTGTTCCAGTCTTAAAGGCCAGCACATGTAAATGGTTTGTCGTTTTGTACTTGCATGCCTTTCCTATATTCGTTAATTTTAGTCTCAATTGCTATCACTATGGATTTCGTCCCCCCTTGAACAGAAGAGGCTAGGTACCCTGCTACAGTCAACATTTAGCCTAAGCTAAATACACCACATGTGTAACTCCCTCTCTCTCTCTCTCTCTCTCTCTCTCTCTCTCTCTATATATATATATATATATATATATATATACTAAACCAAACATTCAAAATGTATCGGATTAAAAGTATGCAATTAAGTTCGGAAATATAGTGAAGTAACAGTGAAATTTCTTAAAAAATGTTATACTCGAGGAAAGTAAAGTACTCCAAAATATGTACACTAGTGAAGTATTTTTATTTTGTTACTATACAACACTGGTAGCACCCATACTTTTATTGCAACTTTAGCCAAGCAGGAATAACAACTGATAAGATTGTCATCTTTTCAGTGTAAGTAGAAGCCCATCAGCTGACAAGGAATTTGCATGTTGACAACCTTATCACATTCTAAATTATGATCAAGATTGAAATTGATCAGTACAGAGAGTATCATTGTTATAATGTATCTTGCCATATCACTCAGCCCCATGTTGAATGATGAATGGAAAATGTGTGATTTACAATAGAGATATATCACACACCATTTGTGTCTATTAAAGTAAAGCAGCGATCAGTTTAGTGAATGTGCTTCTGCTCATGTCACAGTATTCATCCAGATGGCCTACATCACTGTCATCTGCACACACGGCACACTTGCGTTTATTTGGAGATAAGCACAAGTCTATTTGAACATACACACATACACAAACAGCACATCCAGCCGAATAACATGCAATGACAGCTTGGTAAAATTGCTCCTATAAATCATTTGTCAGACTACTCTAAATTCTATCTGCCATCCACATGTGCACTCACATCTGTCCTCAAAGCCATGCGTTCGCGAGAGCGCGCACACACACACACACACACACACACACACACACACACACACACACACACACACACACACACACACACACACACACACACACACACACACACACACTTATCCTTGGATAGATTTGCCTAGGATATTGGGCTGACAACACTGACAAATTCTCCCTCAAACACATGTACTCATACTGACCGCATATACCCCATGAGCTGCACATTTTTTTTCTCCTTTGCCTGGTGGTCATATGGCCAGTAAAAGATTTATAGATTGCAAGATCTTATAATTGCAATGTTTCATTTTTACTGTTGTTAAGTTTTAATGCACAAAAATCAACTGCAACATCATTCAATTTTTTTTATTCAGTTTTTTTAGTAAAACCCATCCGAAGTTTTATAGACTTGCAGACTGTCCCCAGGACAAACTTGAAAAACATGTCACAATGTTTGATAAAATGTCTAGTTTTAATTAGAATGCCTGTCTTTTCTTAAAAAGCCCTCAGGACCATGTCTGACCAATCATTTATTAAACACCCGGAGCATCACAATTTTAATTGTTTTTAAGCCTGCCCTGTGGATGAACTGAAATCGTGACAATCTCACAGATATAAAAGAATATTATCATGGCTATTGTGTAAATTTCACAATGGTGTTGTTAAAAGCAACATATGCATATGCAAAAAGAGATAGCATTGAGCAAGAGGATTTAAATCTATAGTTGGTAATCCTGTACAGAAAACACTTTTTGTTATACTGGGTAAAATGTACTTTCCATCCTAAAAGTAGTCAATACATTATGTTATCAGAAAATGGAGGTTAAAAAATTTAATCTCTGTGGGAGCTGAAGGCCTGTTAAAAACTCGGTCCCACGGTCGAAATGGTAGGTATTAGTCAGAGTTTTGGTTCTGCCCATACTCCTCCTGTCCCTCAAGTTCTGGGGATATCATCTTATCTATTCTTATCTATAATTCTCACGTGCTAATGTAATGCTAATGTGCATACATGTTCCTTAGTTTTCACTTGCTGGCTGTGCATATGCGCTTCTAGTGTTTATGGATCTGGTCAGCTTAGCAGTTTGCTTAGCGGTTAGCTGAGAGTCACAAGAAGCAAACCGCATACAAGTTTATGAGAAGTAGAGGAAACCCTTGGTAGAAACAAATGATCAGAGTTGATTTAGAAGATTTTTTTCATGCAATCCACCTGAGGAGTGGAAGACCTGATAAAATGGTCTTGCACATACACAATTATCCACAAAGGGACCTGGAGAAACTTATGGAAAAATCGCAGATCCTACCTTTAAGTGAAGTCAATTGGGTTCAACATGACTTTGGTTCAACATTTGCAGCAATAACAGCCTCAACTGTTCTGGGAAGGCTGTCCACAAGGTTCTGCGTGTTTATCTGAATTTTGGACCATTCTTCCAGAAGTGCATTTGTGAGGTCATACAGTGATGTTGGATGAGAAGGCCTGGCCCTCAGTCTCTACTCTAATTCAACCCAAAGGTGCTTCATCAGGTGGAGGTCAGGACTCTGAGGCCACTCAAGGTCATCTGCACCAAACTCTCTCATCCATGTCTTTATAGACTTTATTTGTGTACTGGTGCACAGTTATGTTAAAAGAGGAAAGGGCCATCTCCAAACTGTTCCCATAAAATTGATATCATGGAGTTGTCTAAAATGTCTTGTTTGCTGAAATATTTAGAGTTCCTTTCACTGGAACTAAGGGGCTAAGCCAGATCCTGAAAAACAACCCCACACCAGAATCGCCACTCCACCAAATGTTAAACTTGGCACAATATGGTGAGACATCGATATGCTGACCTATCCTAATGTATTCCTTTCTCCACTCTGCAAGAAGGTGCCACCTGGCAAGACTGCAGCCTCAGTCTCCCGTCTATGTGTGTCTTTCTCTTGATGGGCTGTACTGAAACAAAACTTCCCCCACGGGGGATAAAAAAATAAATTAAATTATTTTCAAAGACACGTACTGTTCTCTTGACGATCGCTAAACCCAGACTTATCCATCAGCTTGCCAGATGGAGAAGTGTGATTGGTCATTCCAGAGAACGCACCTCTGCTGCTCTAGAGTTCGGTGGTCGAGTCTTTACACCACTGCATCTGACGCTTTGCATTGCACTTGAATGGCTTGGATGTCATCCATGATGGTCAATGAAGTTTGAAGGTCTGTAACGATTGACTGCAGAAAGTAGGCGACCTCTGAGCACTATGCATCCACTGCCCCCGCTCTTAGTTGCTTAGCAACTAAGTTTAGTCATCTTAGTTTGCCTACCATTCAGTGGCTGAGCTGCTGTTGTTCCCCCTGACAGTTGACTATGTAATATTTAGGACCATGTACATTTCATAGGGCTGGGCAACGATTAAAATATTTAATCGCGATTAATCGCCCTGATTAATCGCGATTAATCGCGATTAATCGCATTGTATTTACAAACTCCAAGAATGAATTCAAAAGTAGTGTAAAGAGCACTTTTATTTTAATGTTCTGCTGCCATATGAACAAAAGTGTTGTAACATTTGTACCACTTATTTTATACTGGATATTTTCAACCCATCTATTGAATTTAGTGCACTAGTTGATCTTTTCTTCATAAGAGAACAAGCACTGCAGCCAAAATATGGCCTTTTTTGACCTGCTGTATATTAGCCAGTCCCTAAGCTTGATGTATCATGAAACTGTTGACCTTTTGGGTTTTGTGGTTTTTATTTTATTATTACAATTTAATAATAATAATAATAATAATAATAATAATAATAATAATAATAATAATAATAATAATAATGTTATGTTCAGTGTTTTTTCGCTAATCCACCTCTTATTTATTTCAATCCTTATGTAATTTTGTCTGTGTTGTATGCACCTGCCTGTTGCTTTAATCCTATAAATTTCCCCGTCGTGGGATAAAAAAAGGATTAACTAATGTTATCTTATCTTAAATAACACTTTTTAATATATGTACTGGGTTCTTTCAAGGTCTTAATTACATGTTATGTGTGGGCTCCAGTAACATCCATCCATCCATCCATCCATCCACTGATCTACCTGGATGTTCCATGGAGGACTGAAACGCCTCAGTCAGAGACGTCTGTCTGTGGGTCTGTCGGGGCAGTGAGAGAAGTTTCGTCTCCTCTCTCCGTTTCTGGGGCTCGACGTTTTCATGTTTTTTCACGTGCTTAGATAAATTTGTTGTGTTTCCACTGAAATGAACCGGCTTTTTACAAAACATACAGCTTGATTTCATTTACGGTATTAAAATAAAGCCGAACGGTGCTACTTCCTCTGTTCATGTTTTTTCGCTGCTGCGTTCTCTCTCAGCTGTTTGTGTATTAAGTTTGTGTGAGAGCTGAGTGCGCGGGCCAGGCTGAGCCTGCGTGCTGATTGGCTGGCGCCGCTGAGCCATGTACGAGAGGGGAGGGGGAGCATCAGAGTGCTGCCGTGACAGCACGCTGCAGTCAGCGCGCCTGCTGACTGACACTGACTGAAAGCATGTGAGCAACGCGTTAATGCGCGATAAAATAAATATCGCCGTTAATAGTCTAATGAATTAACGCGAAATTAACGCGTTAACTTGCCCAGCCCTAACATTTCATGAATGGACCTGTTGGACAGGTGGCATTCTATCACAGCACCATTGTGTTGCTTAAGTGGAGATTAAAAGGTTGACCAAACCACAACTTTAAGGTATATTGTTCGCTCTGCACTGAACTGAAACAATGTCAAGCTTAATATAAACGTCTCTGGAACTGGAGATCATTCTGCTTAAGTCCAGCTCCAGCTGCAGCATTCAACCAGTTAAAAATTGCTGCATACCATACTATGTTGCCAAATGTAATGAGTCATGCTACCAAACAAATAATTTTAAAACTATTTCAACTCAATCACAGAGTCAAAAGAGAAAGCGAAGAAAAAACAAAAACAAAACAACGTCCATATATGTATGATCCTCTGCCTTATGCCCCTCTTTTTTTTACTTTGGCTAAGTTTTTCTATCATAAGCATATTCTCATTTAAAACTGCAGGAAATCGAGAGATGTCATATGTCTTTCTGTGACATTTGTCACTGAGAAAAGCGGAGCGATCAGGCCTGGATGCTTTTGGCTGGGGGCCCTGCCATCCATCATAGAGACCGGGTGGTAAATGGCTTATGTAATTCTGTTTCAGATGAATGACCATGGAAGGGAGTGTCACCGCTAACATTATTGTGATCTATACAGTCACAAAGAGAGTGGGAAGGAAGCGTGAGAGAGAAATTATATTATACCTAGAAGTGAACAGTTTGCAATACTGAAGCGGAAATGGAAAATAAATAAATAAAAAATAGATAGGTCAAATTACTTTGGATGTCTTTAGTGGCACTATAATAATTTCAGTATCAATAAAAATAAATTATGAATTTCTACATTTGTATCATTAGAGTTAGAAAGTTTTTTTTCTTCAGGATTCTTAGATTGAAAATCTCCTCACTCCTGGTGAAGCCTGGCCCTTCATTTGTCTCTGAAACAAGATAAACTCTAGAATCCTGTGCAAATTTTCACTTTGTTGTTTTTTTCACTTGTCCTGTCTTGGCATTTTAGGCATAGCAGAGAAAGAAGCTGGTAGCCTAAATTTGCCAGGATAGTTTTGCTCTACAAAAAGGATAGCCAAATATATCCCCAAACCATCCAACACCACAACACCTCTTGACCCCTGATGCCAAGGCAACAAAGCCCCACACTATTGAGTGATGTATTTGATTATTGATGTTCGAATCAATTTTGATTTATTTAGTTGGTTATTCTTATAAGCAAACATTATCTCCTTGGAAACATAATCTGATAATTTTTTTAAATTAATTAAAATTTAACTTATTTTTATAAAGTATCGTACTTAATACTGCATTAAGAATTGTTTTCTTTGCAATGCTTAGAACTGCAAAAAACATGTGGGATCTATTTGTTTCTAGGCATGTTGATAGGGTTTAACATAATTTCAACCAAAGTCATAAGTGTGCACATTCTTAATAAATACTTTAAGTGACTTTTGATTCAGTCTTGAATCCAGTCTTCTTTAGTTCATCATTTGTAAAATCTGATTAACTTAAAATAAAGTTTAGCTGACCATGGGTTTTTCTGACGTTTGTTCACATTTTCCTTGTCTAAAGCAAAGTTTACAGAGAGGCTACTAAGGATCAGATGAATCACATTGTGTTATGAATGGTGTGGTGAAGAATCCGGAATTCAGCCAAACACAGTTGCAATGCTTTTAACGGTGATTTATTTGAGGGAAGGTGAGGAGAGGGAATCAAACAGGCAAACAATACAGGATCCAAAGGGTAAGGCAGACATCCAGGTGACACTTGACAGATAATCAGGTCAACAGAACTGGGGTCCGTTCTTCGTACGTTGCTTAAAACAACCAAGATCAAATGAGACATCCAAGATGATTTCATCCGGCTAATCATGATCTGGCTAATTGGGTTCTTCGAACACACCTGTTGTTTATGATTAGTATGGCTGGATTGAGTTATCTGAGACAACTGCGCGTTCATGCGTTTGTTTAAAAGGGGAAATGTATCTATAGTAGAAACATTGATCAGCAGCGCTGCTATTGGCTGTTCAGCGTGGCCAAAGAACGCCCACAGTTTTTCTCCCAAGCAGAACAAGAGCTTTTAATGGAAGGTTATGCCGATTTGTGTCACTAATAAAAACGACCTCAAAGTCTGCTAAAGCCAGGAGAGAGGGCTGGCAAAAAGTAGCAGACAAATTAATGCGTAAATACTGTCCATGGTAGATGTTTCTATCACTTTCTACAGTATGAATTTTAGCATTTTAATAATCTCATATTTACTTTGTTCTTTTATATCAGAGCCTCCACAGGACCCACTAGAACATGGGGACAAGTAAAAGTGAAATACAAGAATATTCTACTAAATGGTAGCCTTTGATTATTATACTTTATTTTAACAAGGCACTTGTTATGTCAAGAGATCCACATTTCAGTGTCATTCCTTAGAGACGGGAAGTAAAGGAGGCATGCAAACTGGGAATTTTAACAAAAAAATTATTTATCTATAAAAAATGAAATTCTTCCTTTTCCAAGTCATCCACAGTTTACACGGTAAAACTGTATTGCTCCGTGTCTAAATAATCCATCCATAGTTTTTTCTAATACAATATACGGCTCGACAGGAAGCAAGCCTTTCAAAGTAAACTAAACTTCACAATAAAATGACCTGAACAAATCTTCTTACTGAATAGGATAAAAATAAAAAGCAAACCATCATACAACTAATTTAAATATTTTCTATTTATGGCTCTAACACCACTTTTTCCTGTTTAAAAGCCACTGTTAAATGATGTGTTAATCTGTTTATAACAGCCACCAAGAAAAATCTCTTTACAATTACACTGTCGCGCTGCGCTAAAGGATCATGCCTATTGCGCAATACACGATTAATTCCAAAAACTCTCCAAATTATTCTTGCACCTTCCGCAACAGGTTTCTGTCGTAAAAATGGACATGGATACGACAGACTTCCCTATCTCCTCCGCTTATACAGCTGCGATCTAATCCTGTTTACATGAAATAAACCTGCTCTCGAGCAGGTTTAAGCTGGCACACATGTTGCTATGACAACAAGTGCAGGATGAGTTTCGAAGAACCGAACAATCCAAGATCATGCCAAATCGTCAACAATCAAATCCAGCTAACTGAGTTAGCGAGGTACGAAGAACGGACCCCTGGGCAGAAGAAGACAAAACTGTTTACAAAAACAGAATCAAGGTGCAGGGAGCTCTTACCACGACAGGACGGATGGATAGGTAACAAGTAACGAACCGACAGGGAGCAGAGAACTAAAGCAGTTTTAAATAAGCAGACAGACAAGTGATACGAGTGAAACTAATTATTCAAAGACAGGTGGTGGTGATTAAGGGAGCTGACAGGACACTAGATAATAAACAAAGCACAGAACTAAAATCAGAACTAATACAGGGACCAGATAACTAACAAAGTAAAAAGGCTAAACTTGAATCCAAAACAGAAATAAACCCAGAGGCAGGAAAGAGCTACTTAACCAAAACAATAAACATAAACCAGAACAGAACATTACACATTGTACAACTATATGACCCTTCAAGAGAAGGGAAATCCACAGCATTATATTGACACCATGGCACAGTACATGGAGTAACTGGAAACTATATGGGACAATAGGAACATTACAAAAAATGGACATTTCTTAAAACTGATAACAAGTCAAGGCTAAAACTGACCAGTGATGTTGTCAAAAACCTGTCGGCAACTAAGAAGAAGCTGCAGGAGTTTTCAACAAGACATGGTTGTATTCTACACATAGTAACAATTTCCTCCATCCTTAATGTTTCTGGATTAAGTCGTAAGGTTGTAAGGCAGTATTACTTGTTTCAAAGAAAACATCTTTACCAGGCTAAAATGTCCCAAAACTTTGTGGGAGAATGCTTTATGGTCACCAAGCCTGAAGCATTCCACAACGGTTCTATGCTTGGCAAGGAGCACAACACTGCACACCACTGAAAAAAACACCATACCCACAGTAAAATATGGTTGTTACAGCATAATATTCTGGGGTTACCTTTCTGCACTACACTTTTGTCAAGAGGGATGAAATAGTGAACATTTAGAAATACCAGTCAGTTATGGTCCAAAACCTTCAATCGTCTGCTTAAAAAGCTGATGATTAAGGGCTCTCAGAAATATAACAATTATAAATACATGTTTGCAAATCTAGATTGCTAAATATCATATATTTTGTAATGGTTGCACAGTTTTAAAAAAAAAACATGTCTTCTTCATCATTTGTGGTACAGCGTGGATTTTTGTTTTTTTTACTAGACCTCTTTTATGCAACAAAACATTGAGATCACATTTAATCTTGATATACATATATAAAATACACTAAGTTCAATTACCTTTTAATATTTTGCACACATTCTCTTATTGCACACATTATTTGTCTCATAATGTTGTTGACTAAGCTCTATTTTTCCAAATGTGAATTAAGTCATCCATCATCGTCCTCACACAATGGATTTATTTAATAACACCAATCACTCATGTCTGCTGTATGTTTGCGTTCAGATTTTAAAGTTGAATTTTAAACTGGAATTGCTGAATATTGAGGTTGAACAGAAAAGCAAGACTGCTAAAAGAGAAGCAGAAAATGATGTTGACCTTTTCTTTCCTTTTAGGTCTAAGTGGGGCTATCAAGAAAATGGCACCATTTACTGCTTGTGACTGTCGCAAAAGAGACTACAAAGAATGACTGACACAAGTGCTTTGCTAATTATCCTGTGTGCCTAATAATTACTGCAATTTTTCTAACCTGTAATATTCCTATTGGGTCTTTGGAGCAGTGATTGACAGTGCTCTTTTTTGTTTGAATTTCTGTTCTACATTTTTCAAATCTTACTCCAAGACAGGAGGAAGACTGATATTGAAAGGGGCACAGAGAGGGATGTCATATAAAGGGATCCTGCAAAAACAGCCATTCTGAAACACAACACTATGGATACCCCCACCAAAGAAAGCAATTGATAACATACTTCTTTCTGTTTTACACTATGGTGTGTATGCAATCAACATCAATAATGTTCAATATTTCACATATGTGATGAGGGATGACACGCAGATACGCAGAACAGTCCTGGGGGTCGGCCTGAGGACTGATTTTAAGGGTAAACACATGCTATCTGTCAGGGTGGTCATTATGTAAAGCCTCTGGCTAGCTGGCTATCTGGACAAGACTTCAAGTTAAGATGAGTTCAGTAAGGCACTATTGTTCCATAGTTTATTTTTAAGACATAAATCATCTGAGCATTATAATCAATCACCATGGCATCACCAGTGTAGAAGGCATTCTTGAAATATTACTGAATTTACAGATCTGCATTAGAGCTGTGAACATTGTGCTATATTTGTCTTTGGTGAAGCCATTTCCGAAACTCCTGATTGTAGATGTCAAACCATCTGGTGACATCAAACATCCATTAATGATGAACAGTGTTTCTTCTCAAGAATCATTGGCCAAATTGTACTTGCACTTGCTGGACTCTAATCATAATAGTAATAATAATAATAATAATAATTAAAAAAAGAACACTCAGTAAAGAAATGCCCTTCAAATCTGCCTATTTAAGATTCTGGTTAAATACCTTAAGTTTCTTTCATTTTTGGTTTTATTTTGTTTGCTTCTCCTTCTTGTTCTACATATAGGATAAATTAATATTTTTCTCTGATCTATCACTTTTTCTATTCTGCATGCATCCATAAATTCTACCATCATGAAGTTTGTACTTTGTCAGGCTTAGTTGTTAAGCAATATGAGTTGCATAAGACACTCACGGGCCATTTTACCAAGTACACCTTGCAAATGCTTGGTTTTATCCCAGTTTGCCTTCAGAGCTACTTCAGTTCTATGTTAAAAATAATGGCCTCACAAGCATTTCTCAGAAGTTTTGGTCCATATTGACGTGATAGACATGCAATTATTGCAGAGTTGTTGGCTTCACATCAGTGATGCAAGTCTTCCCTTTCACAACATCCTTAAGTTGCTCTCTTCGATTAAGATCAAGTGACTGTGGAGGCCATTTGAGTACAGTCTATTCAACCTGTTGTAGAAATCAGTTAAACACAGTTTGAGCTTTTTAACAAGGAGCATTATCCTACTGGAAGTAGTAGATGATAGGCACACTTTGGAAATAAAGGGATGGGCATGGTAAGCAACAATACTCCACATTCAGATGACACCAAGAGTCTCAAAATGTGCCAAGAGAATATTCCCCACACTATTAGAGTACCTACAAACCCTGACCCTACTATCTGAATCTTGCTAATCAAATTGTGACATTGTGATTAAGCAACATTTTCCCAATTTGTTCTTGCCCAATTTTATTGACTCTGTGTGAAGTGAACCCTTGGTTTCTTGTACTAACATCAATCTTCAACAACGTGCCCTCCCCTCATGCATGACACTGCTACAGAATTACAGAGCTCCTTTGTGCTTTTAAGGATCCAGCAGCCTGTCACTAAAAGAGCTTGAGCTGTTCCTCCCAGCAGCTTTTAGACGCTGCTGCCCCTAACAAATAAGCTCTTTACATCACTTTATATCTCTTTACACTTGTTGCACATGTTTCCATATTCTTGTAAAGTTGTTTTCTGTACAAATACACAAATAAGTTTCCTTACAGTGTTTTTTGTTTATTGTCTTACACTGCAGTTTGTGGAAGCTATATTTTTTATATCTGTATTATTTTCCTATTTTCTTTTGTTTGACATTACTGTAGTCTATTATTGTTGTTTTTGTTATTACCAATTTGTTTGATGGTTTTCCTTAATTTCCCCATTGAGACACAAATTATCACAATCCTCAGTTTTATGTTTGGCTTTGCTTATTTGGATTGTTCCTTCAGTTTATTATTTCTAGTTTTCTATCTATTTATTAGTTCCTCTAATCCTGCTTCTGTTAGATCTCTGTTTTCCTCCCTGTCTTCCCTGCCATCTTTCCTCCTTCACTTTCTTTGCTGGCACCTGTCACTTTAATTATTGATTCATTGTCCTCACCTTTTCTTCTGATTTCCCCTTTTTCCTTCTCCTCTATTTAAAGCCACCTGTCTTCCTTCACTAATTGTCAGAACCCCCGTTGTCATTCATCCCTGTTCCTCTGTTGTGTTCACCAGTTTTGGATTTTTAAGTTTTAATTTCACCATTAAATTATCATCACTTGATCATGCTGCTTCTCGGCTCCGTTCTGCAATCTGTTCCAGCTACCCCGCCTCAGCAAAACATGACAACAAATAAAGCATTCTTCTGTTCCATTTAATTCTATTCTATTTTATTGAACTCTATTCTACTTTTGTTCCTTTCTATTCCTTATTAACATAAATGGCACCAGAAGTGGAGTCATATTGCTGTAGCCCATCTGCTTCAAGATTTGATGTACTGTAGATTCTGAGACAGTACTTCACATAAAACAGTGATTCCAAGATGGCGCATTGGAACAAAGCTCATTTGTAAATAAAGAAAATAATTATATTTAAAATAAAATCAGTGGCAACCTCCCAAAAATGATTACAAAGCACTTTGCATTTTCTCTGTACTGAATTGTGCTATATAAATAAATTTGCCTTGCCTTGCCTTACTGTACTTCATCCTCATTAAGTGATGTAGCGTTGGAGGAATCTTTAGAACTGGGGTTAGAACCGGTGTTTGGACTGTTTAGACCAGGGGTGTCCATAGTGTGGCCCGGAAGCAATTTGTGGCCCCTGTGCTTTTTTTCTGCAGTCCTCCAACTGAATTTCAGGAAATATTTGGCCAATCTGGTGGCTTTTTCCAGATTGAAACTTTCTATTTTTAATTAGGGTAAATTTATTATAGACAAGTTGAAATCTTACAATTGATTGTTTAATTGAATATTTGGTACAACACAAAAAAATGTGTCTTTTAATAAGCACACTTTTTACATTTGCTTAAATTTTATAATGAATGGGGCGGACCTTTACTCAAATGCAGGCTTTGGTGCATTAAAATCTGATCAGAATTAATTTAATAAAATAGGCTAAATACAGTTTAATATCTTTTCTTAAAATTATCATGTTTGTTGGGCAGGGTTAGTGTCTTTGGTTGATATTTATTTTTTATGGCATTTTTTGGCCATTGAATGCTTTTGATTTAACATTTTTGCCTAATAGCTGAAAAGTTTTGGACACCGTTGGTTAAGACGCAGTAGAGCTTTGTGAGTTATCTAAAATTGTAGCTTCATCTAATCTTCAACTTGTATGTTAGACCGAATCCCAACCAAGTTATTTAAGGAGGTATTCCCTTTGATTAATTGTCCCTATTTTAGACATGATTATTCTGTCTAAATGGATATGTATCACAGGCTTTTAAGTAGCTGTTATTAAACATTTACTTAAGAAACCCACTCTAGATCAAGATGACTTAATAAATTACAGACCAATATCTAATCTTCTTTTCTTCTCTAAAATTCTTGAGAAGTAGTTGCTAATCAAGTATGTGAACATTTACAAAGTAATGATCTATTTGAAGAGTTTCAGTCAGGCTACAGAGCTCATCATAGCACTGAAACAGCTCTGGTGAAGGTAACTAATGATATTCTCATGGCCTCAGATAATGTGTCTGTACTTGTCCTGTTAGATCTCAGTGCTCCTTTTGATACAGTTGATCACAATATTCTCCTAGAAAGACTTGAGCATTTCTCCAGTTTTCACCAATTCAGAGATTTTCTGAGATCCTAGTTGGAGGTGGCAGCAGCTCTTAATGGTTTTTCTTGGAGATGCAGAAGGGAAAAACGAGCAGGCACAAAGCATGAAAGCGGGGACTGCATGCTCTGCTCCCATCTATCCACCTGGCAAATGTTCGCATGGTAAACAAAATGGACGAACTGATCCTTCTCCAGCACAAGGAAACACACCACACACACAACACACACACCACACACACACACACACCACACACACACACACACATATATATATACATATATATAGTTATATACTCAACTCAGCAAAGAGGTATTCAATTCTATGTTATACGTGTATATATGTACATATGTGGTGTGTGTGTGTGTGTGTGTGTGGTGTGTGTGTGTGTGGTGTGTGGCAAATATCTGAATACCTGCAAGGCACTGTAACCAAAGTCAAATACCTAGATTAAATAAAGTGAATAGATGAAAATGATTTTGACTCAGATTCTGATATGTTGACTGTAACAAATGTAATCCAAGGTACTACCGTTTATATGTTTCAAATCATTCTGCCCTTTCTCCTGTGACCTTCGACAGCAACAGCACAGCTTAATCCCTACAGCTGTCGTTCATCAAATTTTATTATTTCTGACCATTATTGTAAACTTGAGAGATGATTGTGTGCTGAATCCAGTAGATCATAATATCTGACGTTTCAAACCAGGCCAGATGGCACCAAAAATCACAGTATCTTCAAAGGTAATGAAATCCCCTTTTCCTCTAATACACTAACTCACTTTTAACTTCAGCAAGTCATCACCCTAGGTCTAAATGCCTGAAATCATTCATTTACTGCATGTCATTGGATAATTCACTAGTTGTGTTGAGCAACTCAGCAAAAGACGTATTCAATTCTATGTGATTCTGATTCTTTTTTTTAAATAAAGAAAAACTTTTGTTTTCCTGTCCTCTACTGTAAACTGGCAAACAACAGCCAAACATGTCACCAAAACAGGTTATTGAAGGAGTTATATGGGACCTCTGGGGGTGTCCTATTCTGAAGTGCTATGCAGCTGACCCTTTAGGTCCTGCTGTGACAAGACTTTTTCTGTCAGGGTGCATTTTACTCTTGAGAGAGACTGTCTTTCCTTTGGAATATCAGTGATGATATCTAGTTTTCTCTAAGAGTGTTTAAGTAGGAAGGCAAATATTAAAGTACAGCATATCACTGAACCAATATCTTACATCTTTGCAGAAAAAGAGAACTAATTTAGTGTAGAATGCTGGTTTGAATCTGGATCAGTCTGTATGAGAACAATGAAGGAAAATCTAAGAAAAAAAAAGATGTGCTCCTTTCTTCATGTATGTTGGTCCTGTATCCCAGCAACTCATAGTTTCCGCCTGACCTTAAATGCTGTTGGATCCTGCTGTATTCTCAAAGCTTTTTGAATCCATACTACAACGTTAATTTGAACCAATACAAGCACCAACATCACAGCATTAGTGTATCTCTGAATGAATAATTTACAACTAATGTGTATGCATGTTAAAGAGTCTAAAAGTTAGACTAAAGGTAAATGTGTTAATTTGTTTTTATATGTAGTCATCATCCCTGTTACATTTCTTTTATAGATATATTCTGTATGTTTATGGCAACACTTATGGGCTGCTTGTCCAGATTATATGTGTCTATAATTTACAGTGACACGCTCTGCCAGAACTGGCCAGACTACATCAGCTAACTAAGAGAAGCAACATTTCTCCTGAAAAATGTGACCCACATTATCCAGATGGTGCTGCTTCACATCAGTAAGCTCAGCTTTTGAGCTTCACAGCCAGATCCTTGAGATCTGTTTAATACTGAGAGCCCAGGTGGGATTTAGGCAGCACAGAAAATCTGGGGCCCATGTGTGCTAAGATTCTAAGAATTTAAGGACTTACTCAGGATCACTAGTGAGGTCACATTATCATCTGAAACTTCTTCCTGGTAGATCTAGGCCATGTTTGAGACTGGTGAAAAATCTAAACAATGCATTGATTTTATTTGCAAAATCACACAAGTTATTCAATATTAAAATAAATTACCTTGGGGAAAACAGTAGAATACAATAAATTCCATGTGTGTAACATATTTTTTTTAAAAGTCAAGTGTTTTATAGCCTTTGAGAAAAAAATGATGGCAGTCTGTGACATAAGCCTAAGTTTTACATCAACTGAATAGAGCAGATATGCAAGTTAGTGTGCTGTTGCAATGTTGAACTCC